>NC_135668.1:35078146-35251037 GCF_964188315.1 Podarcis muralis
TGACAGAACAGACCGCAATAGGCAGGAGAGCCCCCAAATGTTGGCATCACACTGGGTGCTGTTGAAATTTGAAAGCCCAAAGTCCACCAATGTGCGGGGGGGGGGGTGTAGAAACTAGCGTACAATACTTTACTGATCTGACCACCTTTTCCTCTGACCCTGCTCACCACTGTATTGTATAGCCTGGAAGATTGCCCCAAAGAGAAAGTGGCTCTTGAGCTTAAAAGGGAAAAAATAAAATAAAATCCCTCATCTTTAGGATTAAGGTAAAAGCATCTAGGGACGCGGGTGGCGCTGTGGGTAAAACCTCAGTGCCTAGGACTTGCTGATCACATGGTCGGCTCGCCAGATGCAGCTTGTCACGCTGGCCATGTGATCCGGAAGTGTCTGCAGACAGCGCTGGCTCCCGGCCTATAGAGTGAGATGAGCGCACAACCCTAGAGTCTGGCAAGACTGGCCCGTATGGGCAGGGGTACCTTTACCTTTACCTTTAAGAGCTCATGTTCCAGTAACCATCTCACAGGCAAGAAATGAATGGAAACTTGCACCAAAAACAAATAAAGCATTGCAACAAGAGCATTTCTGTTCTGTCCTTTTAATGCATTTCTGGGGGGTGGGGAGTCTTTGAATAAAGAAAAACTACTTCACATTTTATTGTCTTTCTTTAAAAAAAGAAAAAGAAAATAAGGGTCCTCAAAAGTTAAGTTCCTAAATCTATCTTTAGACCACTATATATAGCTGGCCTAATTTTATGAATTGCTGAGCAACCAAGAAATCGGTGAAGTCAATTAGAGCAATGAGAACTTGCCATGTATTTAAAGGGGGTGGGGGAAATCAGGTCGCATACCAAGGCCTCCACATTTATGCCTTATCAGTATTTCCCTCTAAGTTCTCGGCCTGAGCTACAGCAGGTGTCAAATTTAATGATTTTTTTTAAAAAAAAAACAAACCTGAAAATATAGCTAGTAAAAATCAGACATTTTAAAACAGAGTTATAGGTATAGATAATATTACAGGAAACTGCAAGCAAGCCCAGATAGGAACATACATGTGGGCAACAATTTATACTACTCAGGGTGAGGGGTTTGATTTTTTGGACAGTGGCGGTGAAGGATGTTAAGTTACTCAAAAACTACAGAGTGAAAGTCTGTTGGCACAGAGTGAGACCCTCTTTGTGTGAGAGACAGAGAGGAAAGGGAGGGGTGTCATAAGTGAAAAACAGGGTGAGAACTGGCTGTTTTCACCTGTTTCAATCTATTTGAATGTTTTACTTGCTTTTACATAGATGTTGGGTAAAACTGGAAATACTGATTTCTGCTGCTGTTCGTTTTGCTATTTTACCTTATGGTAGACTTGTTTAGTTGTTTACTGGACCTGTTTACATGAATTTGTCATTTTTGTATATTGCTTTTCCTCTTTATATTTATATGGCTTTGTTTTCCACTCCTGGATTGAAAACATTCAGTGAAGAATGGACTAAAAATACTATTAAATAAATAAATAATATCTAACAATCCTAGCAAAACATGTGTAGCATACATTTGCTGGCTTTAGGTAAGTCAGAAAACTCCAACAAAAAGAGAAATGGGAAAAGAAATTGCCGATGTTTGCTTATTTGTCCAATGTCAAGCATGGTAATCAGTTCAGAGAATATGACAGGTATGATACTTCTTTCATTAGTCCACAATAAGGGATGCTTGCCAGTTACATGTAGTATTGTGATACGTCCTGAAAATGTCCAAAGCGCCACAGGAGTCACAATAGCACAATGTAAGTATTAGAGCTTTCCACCTGACACTCACTCACTCTCTCACTTTGTGGGGGGGGAGAGGGGGAGAGAGAGAGAGAGAGAGAGAGAGAGAGAGAGAGAGAGAGAGAGAGAGAGAACCCTCTTTTGTATACCACAAAGCATTTCAAAGAGGCATCTTGATGGCCTCTGTAAAAATAGATGCTGGACTAGATGGTCTTTTGGCCTGACCCAAAAGGTTATTATGTTCTTAAAGCTTTTCACTCACCACCCACAGTAGAAAACTTAGATCCCCAAAATACACCCTCCCAGTAGCCTAACCAATCTTCCTCCCTTCATTGCAGTGAAAGAACCTCCCTAAGTAACAACCTGTAATGTTTTCCTCCCATAACATTCAGCTCAATGCTCAGTCTTGCTGGGTTCAGTCCTGGCCTAGATTATTCCGGTGCCAGTTAGCTTGTACGTAAAAGGTAAAAAGGTAAAAGACCCCTGCTCACCTCTTTCTACTGAGTTTCCCCTATTTCCAGTTTCCGTCATTTGAAATAGCTCCATCAATGTGTTTGCACTGAACCAACCTCCCACCACCTCACTTCTCCCCATCTCCCTCCCCATAGGCAACAATGACCCCACTGCAGGGAAAACAGCATAGGGGCTCTGCCCCACCCAGTGAGCTGCATCTCAGTATATGTCAATTTCCTACAATCCTACATGAGTTTTGTTTTTGCCATGGGGCACCCTTGTTTCAATCACAGAATTGCAGAGCTGGAAGACACAACAAGAGTCGCCTAGCACAACCCCCTGCAATCCAGGACTCCATGTTTCCTGTTTTTCAATCACTTACGGAGTATTTTCCCACCTCCTGGGTAGATGAATATGGTACATTTCCCCAAATCCCTATGAAGCAGGTAGCACCCTGTTCCATTTAAAACACATAAATGTACGTGAAATAGAAAGCCCGGATATGTCAGCATGCTGTGCACGGTACTAAGCTAAAATCCATCGAGCCCTTTGCTCTCTGTGCAGTGTGTTGTTAATGCATTTTAAGAGATTTACAGAGCTACAGCATTTCAGTTACACTGATATAATGACAGATAATAAAACAACGTTGTTCACTTATTAAATCGGGACAGGTTATTTGTGCCAGATGAGCAATATAGAAATTTGCTTCAGCTATAGGGCTCAGAACTGCAAAGGAAAGCAAGTTTGGATATAATTAAATTATACACTACAAAAAAGATTTATACTAAGCATTAACCAAAACCTGTATTCTCTTCCACTTCATGAAACTGAGAAATGACAAAACTAAGAGAGTCTAAAAATTAAATAATAATTATGGCATGTTTTCCTAAATTGCACTCTGGTTTTTTGTGTCTTAAAAAAATGTTTTCAATTGCATTTGCATACACATCAAGAGAGACAGGAAATTGGAAGGCAATCAAGTTTTCTGCAGTTGAAAGATTCAAAATGAAATGGTTAGCACCGACTTAAAGTTTATTGCTAGAAGAGAGATATCGGATATAAAGCAAAACATTCTTTTCAGACACACTTGTGTTTGATCAGCAATGAAACTCTTAATTCTTCCCTTCTCTTCGTGTTTCTCCGTAAATGTTATAGGATTATTTTTTTCAGGGGTTGGGGAAAGAGAAAGATGTCCATCGCTGGATATTACGGAAATGTGATGTCCATTTCACATTTTAGACAAAGATCTCAGATATGCCAAGCATGCACATAAAAATATGTGATTGCAACAAACACACCGTTCTTAAGAAATGTGAGGTACTGCACATGTTTCCTTTAGCAGTCATATATATTTATGGGGACCTCAGGCCCTGCAGTCCCTTCATGTCTCACTCTCTGGGTTTGGGACTATCTGGTCCAAAACCTTCACCAACCCTGTTTCACCCAAAATATTTTCACCTGGCTAGAATGTGTCCTGGAACTCTGACAATGTCCCTGGCTTATCTGGAGGTAGGTGTGTGTGTGTGTGTGTGTGTGTGTGTGTGTGTGAGTGAGAGAGAGAGAGAGAGAGAGAGAGAGAGAGAGAGAATGTGGAAACTAGTTTACTGTATGAAGGTAAAAATTGCATTTGCTACTCCACCCACTTTCATATCTGATCCCACTCCACAGTGGAATGTGACCCTCAAAAAATTGTGTGTCCTGAACCCCTGGCCTACCTGGCAGAAGTTAGTATGTCAAACCCCCAGTCCAGGGTCAATCCATTTGTCCACAGTCCAACAGAGATCCTGGCACATCCAAGCTGAGGTCTATCAACATAGGGAGTTGAGTAGATACAGCACTTTAGCACTGCTGACCTTTTGTACTTTGCATGCTGATTGCAGCATCTGGCTTTGATGAGGCATGCAATCCTCACCTGTTCCAAGCCTACTCCAGCTGAGGAACCACACACCTCCTCCCAGACCTAGTAAGACCCACCTGGCCAGATAGGGAGCTGGGCTGAGGGCCCTTGCCTGCCTCAGCCTCCTGGAGTGCCCTGCTTGCACCTCCCTATGCCTCAGAGCCTGCCATGTTCATGAAAACAGGGGCATCTCTGGCTCTGGTGAGGGGTCCTGCTGCTCTGGATCCTGTACACAAACTCCCATCCCCTCATCATCCTCCATCACCCCATACTGCCTTTACTTCTCCATCCCCAGCTGGCCCTGGTGTGCCCCAGTCCCGGCTACAGCCCTCACCAAGATCCTCTTCCTCCTCCCTATTGTCCTGCCAGTTCATAACAGTGTGAAAGGGAATGTGGCCCTTGGGCTGTGGAAAAAGCTTTCCCACACCTGATCTATATATGTACACTGATGGACATCATTCTGTTTCTAGTCCATTTTGCTTTCAGCTGTCATTATTCACAAGACCACTGTGCCCTAGTTCCACATTAATCTTCAAGTCACATAATCATAGAATCACAGAATTGTAGAGTTGGAAGGGACCATGAGGATCATCTGATCCGACCCCCTGCAGTGCAGGAATCGCTCACCAAATATGGGGTTAAGACCTAACATTTCAGAAGGAAGTTGTGAATACTGTAGGATTTTTGCTTGTAGAGTTTCTTAGACACAGCATAACATTGTGCATTTTGGTCAGGAGATTGGGTGTCTTCTTCAGGTGGAAGCCTATCACACCATTTATAATTGGATAAGTTCTGTTTTCCTCTGCAAGATCAGGAAGAAGTACAGTGGTACCTTGGTTTATGAACATAATCTGTCCGGAAGTCTGTTCTTAAACCAATGCATTCTTAAGCCAAGGTGTGTTTTCCCATAGCAGTGGGGGACTCAATTTACAAATGGAACACACTCAACATGTTCTGATTCCAAAGCAAAGTTCACAAACCAAAACACCTACTTCTGGGTTTGCAGCGTTCTTAATCCAAGTTGTTCATAAACTAAGCTGTTCTTAAACCAAGGTTCCACTGTAACCTGAAATGAGTTCATGGAGTCCTACCTCCATTGTCAGAGGCAGCATGCATCTGAATACCAGTTGCTGGAAATCTCAGGAGGATGTTACGGTTACAGTTATTAACTCTTTAACAACTATCTCATTCCAAATGAAATCATATGATATGAATTTTCCAGTCATGGTCCCTAAAAGCTTGGCACTATAAATCATACTTGGAGGCTGACCCTGTTTGGTAAAATATTAAGCAAATGTTTCTACACATGAGGGCTTTGTCTCTTCAGAATCCTGGCAAAAGTCCCACCTTCAGAGGTGCCATGTGTTAATCTACATTTATCTCTCTGCTTTTTGGCTGTTCATTGATTCTGGTTCAGTGGGTGTGTATGCTGAACCTCCTACCTACAAGTTTAAATATTCAAATCAGATAAAAGAAAGTACTTATTCATGCAGTGGACAGTTAAACTATAGAACTTACTAACACAAGAGGCAGTGGTGGACACCAACTTGGATGGCTTTAAAAGAGGATTGGACAAATTCATGAGGATAAGGCTATCAGTAGCTACCAGCCATGATGACTATTGCTCTGCCTCCATGGTCAGAGGCAGTAATTCTTCTGTATACCAATTGCTGGAAGTCATAGGAGGGGAGAGTGCTCTTATACTCGAGTTCTACTTGTGGGCTTTCCATGGGCATCTGCTTGGCCACTGTGAAGACAGGATGCTGGATTAGATGGGCCATTGACCCGATCCAGCAGGCTCTTCTTATGTTACTGTGTTCTTAAAGGGTTGCCAATTGTTTGTAAGGTATAGTCCCTTTGTAACTCTTGAACAGTCAATATCTTTAATCTTAAAGGTTTCCAGCAACTGCTGTTTTTTTGGGGGGGGCTTTAAAAATAAGCTTTATTTACTTTATAATCATGCATCAGTTCACAACAATAGAGACATTAAAAACTGTACAGGAAAAATACTGCTATAGATTTGCAGGAGACCCCCCCCCAACTAAACGCTAGGCCACTGTGAAGACAGGATGCTGGATTAGATGGGCCATTGACCTGATCCAGCAGGCTCTTCTTATGTTACTGTAAAAAAAAAAAAAAAAAAAAAAAAAAGCAGGTGCTGTTCAGAGACATTCTTCCTCTGAGAGTGAAGGTAGGACATCCACTCTGGCCTAGTATTCAGCCTACCACTCTGTATGTGTGAAGCTGTGTTTTATGGGGGAATATTCAATCAATTAACCCCCAGTGTGCAGTCTGGTATTGCCTGAGCATTCATGAAGAAATAGTCCTGACTCAACTTCATTAAGTGGAAGGGCCATGGCTCAATGGTAGAATTTCTGCTTTGCATGCTGAAGGCCCCAAGTTCAAGCTCAGAAAGGACTGGGAGAGACCCTGAAACCCTGAAGAGCTGTTGCCAGTCAGTGTAGACCAGTGTAGACTACATGGTGAAGGCATCCAGCAGTGACCCCCCCTTTTTTCTAGCCTTCCTAGAAAGAAGGTTATAAGACAAAGTGTGCAGGTACCTTCTAAGTGATTTATGAGAAAGAATGTTGCATATTTTTTCCAGGTACTGAAGAATGCTCCTTGCAATGAATCTATGGCAACAACACCAGTAAATGTATATGTGTATGATCTCCAAAATCAAGACCAACATGACATAGCTGACTTTCCATGGTAAGTATGAGATTGCCAAGGGTGGTTGTCTCTCTAATTTTGTGTTATGCCATGGTACTCATGGCAACTACTTTGTAACTGACACCACAAGCACTCTCTCAAAACGTGCCCACTAGTCAAAAAACCATTTGGTGACCACAGTGTAGACAATATTGAGCTAGATGGACCTGTGGTATGAATCAGTATAAGGCAGCTTCCTATGCTGTTATTAATGGGCTGTATCCGACCAAGTCCTTCCCAGTGTAGATGCACTGGAATTAATAAATCCAATTTAGCCATGTTCATTAACTTCAATGGGTCTACTCTGAGTAGGACTAGCAAGGGATACAACCTAGCGAATAAAAAATCTATTATACCAATTACAACGATGACCTTGAGTTAATGTAGCTTCCTTCTCTCTCTCTTTTATTGAGGAGGGGGAGGGGGTTCTAATCTCAAAGAAAGAAAAATCTGTTTCCTGAGGTCACTCTGTTGCCAAAGCTCTTTGACAAATCCCTACACTCTCTCCCTCCCCCACCCCGCCTTCACAGACAGATAACTTTGCATCTGTTGAAATTATATCTAAGTGCACTCAGGCCTATCTGCTAAATTCCCAAGGGGGCATAGATTGGTGAAATTCATCCCAGAATTAAACCACATCTTTCTTACAAGCAGCTTCTCCCTTTGCCCTGCCTTCTTCCTTCCTTCCTCCCCACACCCCCCACCCCACCACTCCCAGTTCCTTTCATAGCTGCTTCTGCCTTGCATCAAATCATTGAGGCACTTATTGGCTACAATCGATACAATGAGAGAGGCATTAATTTTCTTCCCTTGGAGGTTTTGCTGGGAATAGGTACTCTTAGACCATTCTCAAACATTCATGCAAGCGGGCTACCATAAGACGCGCCAGCAACTTATGTCTCTGCTGGGCGGGCGGGCAGGAGGATTTACGACAAGCTCCATACCACATGTCTAAAAAGTCCTGGTCTTCAGCCAAGTCTGCATAAATGGATTGAAACGGGAAGCATTAAACATATTGCCTAATGCACACAAATGCAAAGAGCAAAACGAGGGTGGGCACGGCTGAGTCCCAACAATTAATCTCAGGTCTACCCATATGTTCAAATGCCCCATGAGCCTTGCTAGGCAGAGTAAAATTACAGAGCGGGAAGTAACCCCGAAACCAGCAAGACTTCCAACGAGTGCATTCCATTTACAATGGCAATTTGCCTCTCACATCAGGCGCCCTTCACTGATGTGCTTTATTTTATTTTCCTTTATAGAAAACCAGAGAGTTATCTATTTTGCAATAATAACAGAAAAGGCTGCAGCCCTTATCACTTGCAGCTATAAAAGCTTCTCATGGAGACCAGTTTGGTCTCCAAATGAGCTGGAACTTGAAGGCCTCCTCAACTGATCTGAAATGATGGCACGGCTTAAGAGAGCTGTTGTTAGAAACTCTGTATATATGATAGTCAGAGGCGTACTTTGCTGTATATGGAGACTGCTCTTCCTTGTATAATCTGTGTTTCTCCAAACACCAGCCAATCACAACAGCCTCATTTGAGAGGCATTTTGTTGGACTCAGAAATTTTGCTGGTAATGTTCAAATATGGTCCCACCTAGACTTAGGGTGATGCGAGTGGTGTGGTCGCACCGGGTGCACAAACAAGAAAGGCACATTCTCAAAGCCCAATAAGTGTTTGCCTGGCTTTGGGAGGGAGGCGTGAGGGCTCGGGTAGGGTCCTACAGTCCCTCTTCCTCCTTCCCAAAGGCTGGTGAGTGCTTGCCAGGTTTGAGAAGGAGGCAGGAGGGCTTTAGGACTCTGCTAGAGTTGAGAGTTGGGTTATGTGAGCTAGAAGGCTACAGGCTGGGCAGCTGGGAGACAGTGCTGTGCCTGATTTCTATTGGAATCCAAAGCTGTGGCAATAGGGGAAGCAAGACCCTCATGGGGTTTTAATGCTGTGAACTCCTCCATCGTAAGTTCAAGTTGTCTAAAAACAATATTTCATAAAGACAGCACAGTTTTCACTGTCGCTCGTTCCAACCCTGGGTAAGCATCTAGAACCCCTGGAATCTTGCACTACTCAGATATTGGAGTGGTGTGCAATATTATTATGAGATTTTGAAACAATTGAGAACTTTGGTCTAACTTCAGAACACGAAGGTGCATGTAGTACCACATCCTGTTTTCACAGGGGCCAACCAGATGCCCACGAGAAGCCCTCCAGTAACACATGGGTGCAATAGTATTTTCCCCAACTGTGATCCCCAGCCACTGGTGTTCAGAGGTCTTCAGTGGAGGCAGAACACAGTCATTGTGGTCCAGCCATTGATAGCCTTATCCTCTGTGAAAATGCCTTTACAAAAGGATCAGGCATGTTGGTGGCTAGCACTACCTCATGTGAAGAAAACATGAGCTAATTATGAATTCTGATGGGGGTGTTTGCTCATCACTAATTACGTTAATGGTGTGGGGAATTGTATCTCTGTATAGCCCAGACACATGTCAATCATTTAGTGAGTACTTGGCCAGAGACCCCAGCTCTGCACAGAATTCAGAAACACCAAATACAATTTCTGCAACATTAATAAGTTATATTCGAACAATACAAAAGCACCCAGAGTACACAGTTTGTTATTATATTTAATAAAAAAAATAACAATACATGGTTTTGACCTTATGCCCCCGAGACCAATAATTAAGCATCAACAGAAATTAAGCAATTAATATGAAAAATGTTTTCACCCAGCAAATGCTTTTATTATATTTTAATTTACCAGAAATATTTTCCACACTCTCCCAGGGGAGAAAGTACAATTTAAAATTGCTTACATCTTTCTTAAAAGCTGAAGCAAGCTCTTGCTTTTCATCTTCTATAATCTTATTTAAAAAGTTGGGGGGGAAAGTGCTGACTTAGTGTAGCAAACAGATAATTATTTCACTCTGCTCTTTCCAGAGGGTTCTTTCTCCCCCACCCCTCCTCAATTCCTTCTTTTTTCCAGTATGTCTAATTGCTTCGACTCTCTTCATATTTTATTGCTCAATTCAGTGGTGATTTACCCCAATAAATAAAGAAGCAATATCGGACACACCTGTCTAATAACTATAATTAGGTTACCACTGATTCATATAGTGTGCTATTTGCAGGTTGGTAAGTGAAATAACACAACCAAATACCTTCAACTGAAAAGAATAATTAGTGTTGCTTTATAGACTTGCTTTGCTCACACCCAGCTTATTGTGTCCTATATTTCTTTTGTTAAAACAGGTGGTCTTTGGGAATCTTTTACCACTTGTGTCTTTCCCCCCATTGTATGGATGCCTCTGTGTCTGTAATGTGAAGAGAAGGGAAGGGAGCTCTGGTCAACTTTCTTGCCAGAGGTGGCAAAATGCCTGGTGTTTCCACCCATAAGAACCAGGAACGGGACTGAGACAACACCATGAAACAACCCCCCAGCTGATGTGGGTCTCTGTAGGAGGCAGGGACAAGGTGGAGGCGGTCATGAACTGCTTTAGTGGGAGGGGTGGGGGCTGAGAGGGGGTGGACTGCAAACTTCAAAGGCCCAGTGTTTGGTCAGAAGCTCCCTTTCCTTCCCTTCTACAGTGGTACCTTGGATTAGATACGCTTCAGGTTACATACGCTTCAGGTTACAAACTCTGCTAACCCACAAATATTACCTCAGGTTAAGAACTTTGCTTCAGGATGAGAACAGAAATCATGCAGCAGCAGCGCGGTGGCAGCAGGAGGCCCCATTAGCTAAAGTGGTGCTTCAGGTTAAGAACAGTTTCAGGTTAAGAACAGACCTCCAAAACAAATTAAGTTCTTAACCTGAGGTACCACTGTACTCTCTTTCCCCTCCCTATTTCTCCACCTGATTCTTTGTGCAAAATTCAAAACTAACTGGGAAGCGCTTGAAAGGTTCAGTGGTACCTCGGGTTACAGACGCTTCAGGTTACAGACTCCATTAACCCAGAAATAGTACCTTGGGTTAAGAAATTTGCTTCAGGATGAGAACAGAAATCGTGTGGTGCAAAGGCAGTGGGAGGCCCCATTAGCTAAAGTGGTGCTTCAGGTTAAGAACAGTTTCAGGTTAAGAACGGACCTCCAGAACGAATTAAGTTCTTAACCCAAGGTACCACTGTACCGTGTTATCCCTTCCACCTGCAAGACAGGTGCTCTACTGCTGGGCCATGACATGCCCCTAGCTTTTCCTCCTGCTCTATAAAGCTCCTCTCCCCCCTGTCAGTTGGCATTTGTTGTTCATATTATGTTATTGAGAGGGTTTTTAAACCACCCACTACTCAAAAATATTGCGGTGGTGTGAAAGAAGAAGAAATAAAAACAAAATGCTAAGTTAAAACAATAAAAATGCATTAACCGTCTGTCTGTAAAAACCAACGGGAACAATATCCAACAAAGCTACCCTGAAAAATGGGCAGGTGAGAGCTTGATCCTTCTACCCTATACATCACCATGATAGGCATTTAGTTATGAATAAATAGGATGATTTAAGAGACACAAAATATCATGTTGTCATCAACATAGAAGAATCACCAGTCTCCCTGTTAAAGCTTTATAATGGAAAATTCATTACAATCGTCTTTTTAATACCAAATCTTTAATGTTATACAGGTTTTTCCCCCAAAAGCCAATTATCTAGTACCCGAGAAATATTTTCTCTCCATTTTTTTCCATTCCCCTTTCCATCTGCATACAAAATATACTAATAATCCCCCCCTTCAAAATAATTCATATATTTATAGCAATTCTTGGAGCAATCAGGAAAAGCAGGGCTGGTTACAGCTGCAGAGTGAAATTATTATCAAAAATATTAGCATTATTAAAACAGATGAAAAGCAATATGAAAATATAATTAGCATGGTGGGGGGAATAGAATTATCTGCACACTGCATTGGAAGGGGGAGGATGACGACAAAAGAATCAATATCAAAATTATACGAAGGCTGAAATGAACACATTTACTAGGGAGTTATCCCTAATGAGCATTATTGGACACATGACTAGTCAGAAGTAAGCCCCACTATGGGATTTGTCTACAGGGTTCCTCTTTCCCCTGATCCTCTTTCCTCTGATCCATCCCAGAATAATCCAGCAAGCCTATCTGCCATGTGGGATAGTCAGTGTGGTGTTTTGGTTAGAGTGTCAGATGAGGAGTTGAAGAGACCAACATTCAGATCTCCATTCAAGCGTGTTCCAGTCAGCATCTCAACTGTTCCCATTACCTTATTTGTATGATTCTGTTGACATATTAGGCTGCACTACTAACCCTTGATCCATGCTGCTGGAAGTGGTGGTGTCTGCATTTAGTGGATGGCTTTGCTGCTGGTCTCAACTGATGGAATGTGGCTCCACTGCCAGAGAACCCCATGTTGAAGTTCTACAAAATGTGTTGGAGTATATTGGGTAGAATGCAGCAGGGATGGCCATATATCGTCTGCATCCTATCTGGCCCATCCCTCAGAGAAGGGCTCAATCTAGGCTCCTCAGCTTTGCTAGCCTGGATCTAACATGAACCCCCCCCCCCAAAAAAAAAGTAAAATACCCTCCTCTTCCCTGGCTTCAGCAAGTGACCAGGTTTGGGGCTTGTCAGAGGATCTGTTGCTCCATGCTACACTACTGCTCCCTCAACAGAGTTTGGATTGGTCCGCCCTTGCATTGCTGCATTTTTGAAAAAATAAATAAATACCCTTATTATATTTATTTATTTATTTGAGTATTTATATACTGGCCTCTCATAAAATACCAGGGTAGATTACAACAATATAAAAATGCACAACACCATTAAAACAATTTAAAACTATACTTAAAATGGCTGGCTACTCAATAACATTCTAAACAACTGTTTTACGCCTGTTGACATAAAAACAAAACACACACACACAAACACCCCTTCAAAAGATGCCCGAAAGTCAAAAGCAAGTATGCTTGCCCCATCTCTGCTGGAAGAGTGTTCCACATTGTGGTACTTGCAACACCAAATACTCAACTTCTGGTTGAGACCATATATTGAAGATTGGTTTTAAAATCTGACCAATCAATGCCTCTATCCCTCCATCCATTGAAAAGTCCAGATCAGTAAATGACACTTTAAGTCCTTATTGAGACACCAGCTTTATAATACAATTTGGGGGCAGTTAACAGATGCAATTTCCTTCCCAAAACTGTCTTGTTAAACAAGTTGAAAAGCTTCTAAGTAGATTAAATGGGATTTAATTAATATAATGCTATCTAATTCACTACTCTGATAAGTAGAAATCATTCTGTGTTTCAATTCTCTATATTAAGAAATTGCCCTTCCAGTATAAACAAATGCGTAAATAAATACACCTAGATAAGGGTCCCATTTGGTGAACTGAATAAAGTATACAGCCATGTCTGCAGAAGAATCAAGTCAAAGCTTTCTGAAGCATTGGGGGATGGGCTGTAGCTCAGTGGTATTGCATACACTTTGTATGCTGAAACTTCCAGGTTCAATCCCCAATGGCATCATCAACCAGGGTTGGGAGAAAAACCAGTTCAAAATCCTGTAGAGTCACTGTCTGTCGGAGCAGACATTACTGAGTTATATGCACCACAGAAGGCAGCTTCTGGTGATATTGCAAATATAATCTAAGTTAGGACCATGGAAAAAACACCATAAATATATGGAAGCTTACCTGTGTTGTGCACCAGGCAGCTTAGAGATTTATAGTTTTAGAAAGAAATTTTGCTAATAAGTAAGTACACAAGTGGGTGTACTGGTGAAGATTTTAGAACCCAATTTACTTCCTTCAGAATACTGGGTGGTATTCAACTAAATTTTATTCAGAGTAGACACAATTAAATTAATGAAGATAACAAAGTTAAGCCCATTGATTTCAGTAGGTCTACCACCTCTTGGCATTAACTCTGGTGGGTGAATTAAAGAGTTAGCGATTCTTCTAAGAGAACTCACTTAGACACATCCATCTGTTCCAGTCATTAGTGTACTTAAACATTGGAATTTATGTGTAAGCTGTAAAAGTCTAGTTGAAACAATACTAACTACTCATTGCCTAATGTGGGAAATGGGATACCCTACTCTCTTGGGCTTAAGTATGTTCAGAACACTTAAGTGTGAGGTTGCATTAAACCAATCAAACCATTAAACTATTTGCCAAGGCAAGCGGATGGTCTCTGCTACTGTTTCCAAAAGAGGAAGGGGGAATTCCTGTGACAAACCATAGCTAGGACATCTGCTATGCCTTCCGACCATCAAAACCGGGCATAACTGCTGAATATCCATGCAAACGTCATGCCAATAGGCCAGGATGGGAAGGAAGCACATTACTTACACGTTGGGGAAGGGGATTTCCATCTGCATTATAGCTAATCTACCTGCCTCATCCCTTGTAAGGAAGAAGGTAAATGAACCCACAGTTAGGGTTGGGGAAGTAACTGATTCAGTTCACATTGGAAGACAAATTACCAGAGAGGGAACTCCAGTTACTGTAGCTCCATTGGGGTACAGTGGTACCTCGGGTTAAGTAATTAATTCATTCCAGAGGTCCGTTCTTAACCTGAAGCACCACTTTAGCTAATGGGGCCTCCTGCTGCCGCTGCGCTGCCGGAGCACAATTTCTGTTCTCATCCTGAAGCAAAGTTCTTAACCCAAGGTACTATTTCTGGGTTAGCAGAATCTGTAACCTGAAGCGTATGTAACCTGAAGCATATGTAACCCGAGGTACCACTGTCTCCTAACAACTCTCAGCACCCTTTAAAAAAATGCATATCCCAGGATCCTTTGGAGGAAGCCACGGATGTTATAATGGCATAATAGTGTTTTCAGTGTTTTGGGTTGATGTGACCTGTGCTGCAATCCTTCCCTAGCTCTGCAGATTGTTCAGTGACAACCTGAGTCTGCTGCTAGCCATTTAAATTTGGCCACAGGTCAAAGTTATGATGCAGAGGAAGAAAAAAATTAAAAGGAATAAAACATCTCTCTGTACTCATGGCATCATATAAATATTTGGGGACAGATGTCACTGCAGAATAAACAGGGCATTAACATTTTAACAGCCAGATCATGAGCACTCTCTAAAGGCAAATGGAACTTGCCTGACTTGTGTTCCTACTAAATTAAATAAGGTCCCTCCTTCCACATAAAAAATGTCTTCTGAAACCTCTTAATTTGCACTATCAAGTAAACAACATTTAGAACGTCTATACTAGTGAATATTAGCCAAGACAAAAAGAATTAAAAGAGCATGTAATGGTTATATTTTCCTCTTGGGGAACAGGGTAGAAGACAAGCTATTTTCTCATAGTACTGATAATCAAGGCCAGCTCGTGGAGGGAGCTTCCATTCACAGAAGCAGAATTCCACGCACAGGATGGCCATTTGTGTCCACGAAAGAATTTTTCCATGCAAATAAAGCTATTTCTGTGCATAGAGAGATATAGCTCACCCAGCCCTGTGTTTATTATGAGGTTTCTGTTCCTGTTCCTGTGATTGGCTCCCATTCCATCAGAAACAGAAACTGGAGTGGAAATGGTCAGCATTTGCTTATGTGTTCCACGTACAGAACAGAGTATGCCCAGAACATCAGATATGATCAGTAATCACTATTGTTGCTTTTCAGCCCATTTGTATTGTTTTGTTTGCACTGAACTGAATGGAGTGGAATAACACAATGAGAGTTAAATCTATTAAATTTATCATGTAAGTTACATCATTTTGCCACAGAGGACAGTGAGACGAATAGCATAATTTTTTTGCAGAAAACGAACTGCAGTGCAACAGAAACAGTGTTGCATATGACAAATACAGGGCAGAAAGGAAAATGATGCCTTCCTACATCCCTATGTGTGATATGTATGGATTATGTAGGAACTCTTTGAACTTCTCCCCATCCTCCAACACACACACATCACAGTTCACTGAGCCCATTGGTGGAAGGGTCCGCACTATGTTTTAGTTTTATTGGAGCTAGATTATTGGAGCACACTTATATGAGAATAATTTTCACTGAACTAAATGGAACTTATTTTTGAGTTGCAATTCTTCAATCCTATACCTTCTTATAGCCCTACTGAATTTAATGAGACTTACATCTGAGTAGACACTGCAAATGCAATGAGTAGGGCCTTTACTGTAGTGCAACCTTTTCTGCAGTACAACCGTCCATTTTCAAAGAGGTCTTCCAAGAGAGCTGCAAGTTTCTGAGAAATCAGAAGTCCACCGTACAATAATTCACAGCAGGGCTTTCAGTGTAACTACCCCTGTTCTGTTGAATAGCATTCCTGTTAAGATATAACTGGTGCTTGCTATTTGTACTTTCTGGAAATAACAGAATATATTTTTGTTCCAAAAAGTTCCAGCAGCAGACCAAGTGAACACAGTCTTCACTCTGGTCCACAGCGGTCCATGGCTGTTGCATTTAAGCCTGCTGTACCAGGAACCAACAACACAGTCAACAATTGATCTCCCCATCCACTCTGTACATTTGGCCCTGCATTTGTATGACATTGCTGTGGAATTAATTAGCTGCTGTATTTGGGACCAGGGAGAAATTTGCCTGCAAACAAATTGGTCCCATTTGAGGTTTTTCCTTCCTAATAGCAACTGTCTCAACATTTTGGGGGGAAAGGGATTGGGTTGGATCCTTAGTCTGATTCAATCAATCAATCAAAGGGCATTCATTCACTGTTAAAGCAATAGGAAGGTACCCCTTTGAACAAAAAATGGGGGCGGGGAGTGCCATACCAACTCAAATGAGTGCCATACCAACTCAAAAATTGCAGGGTAGATTGCATTTTGTAAGTAACACAGCAGAATACAAAGCATTACCAGACTCTCTAAGTGTCCCTATTTTCCAGTGACAGTCCCATATTTAAAGAGTTGTCCCACTTTCTGATTTGAGCCCAGAATCTCCCACTTTTCTTTAGGATGTCCCTATTTTATCAGAGAAATGTTGGCAGGTATGGAGTTATCTGCGCCTGAGCCATCTGAAGGCAGCCCTGTATAGGGAAGTTTTTAAAATGTTTAATGTTTTTTTTAATTATTATTATTATTATTATTATTATTATTATTATTATTATTATTAATGTTGGAGGCTGCCCAGAGTAGCTGGGACAGCCCAGTCAGATGGGAGGAGTATAAATAGTAAAATAATTATTACGGAATAGGACATCCCTATTTTCATTGCCAGAAGAAATATCAACAACCTCATATATGCAGATGACACAACTTTGATGGCAGAAAGTGAGGAGGAATTAAAGAACCTCTTCAGAGGGTAAAAGAGGAGCGAGTAAAATATGGTCCGAAGCTCAACAAAAAAAACACCTAAGATCATGGCGACTGGTCCCATCACCTCCTGGCAAATAGAAAGAGAAGAAATGGAGGCAGTGAGAGATTTTACTTTCTTGGGCTCCATGATCACTGCAGATGGTGACAGCAGTCACAAAATTAAAAGACACCTGCTTCTTGGGAGAAAAGCAATGACAAACCTAGACAGCATCTTAAAAAGCAGAGACATCACCTTGCCGACAAAGGTCCATTTGGTTAAAGCTATGGTTTTCCCAGTAGTGATGTATGGAAGTGAGAGCTGGACCACAAAGAGAGATGGTCGCCGAAGAATTGATGCTTTTGAATTATGGTGCTGGAGGAGACTCTTGAGAGTCCCATGGACTGTAAGAAGATCAAACCTATCCATCCTTAAGGAAATCAGCCCTGAGTGCTCACTGGAAGGACAGATCCTGAAGCTGAGGCCCCAATACTTTGGCCACCTCATGAGAAGAGAAGACTCCCTGGAAAAGACCCTGGTGTTGGGAAAGATTGAGGGCACAAGGAAAGGGAACGACAGAGGACAAGATGGCTGGACAGTGTTCTCGAAGCTACCAACATGAGTTTGACCAAACTGCAGGAGGCAGTGGAAGACAGTAGTGCCTGGCGTGCTCTGGTCCATGGGGTCACGAAGAGTCGGACATGACTAAACAACATTTTCATTGAAGAAATGTTGGAGAGCATGCATTACCAATCATGCTTACAATTTCATTCCATCCTTCCTTTCCAACTTTATCACATCCACCCACCTGAGTCTTCAGATAGAAATTTCTGCTCCTGTTTTACAGAATTTCCACTAACATACATCTTTTTCGACCAATAGTATTAAAGCATCAGAGAACAACATAAAAAACAATGATTATTTAAAAACAAAACAAAACAAAAACAGTGTCACATACAGTAGCTATATTTTGCAGCAAATAACACCCCTAATAGTAGCAGTTCAAAGTGATACTAAGAGCAGTATTAGAACAGATTATAATAT
Organism: Podarcis muralis; assembly: GCF_964188315.1. Lineage (NCBI taxonomy): Eukaryota > Metazoa > Chordata > Lepidosauria > Squamata > Lacertidae > Podarcis > Podarcis muralis. The sequence continues at coordinate 35,096,255 of NC_135668.1, forward strand.
ATTGCTAGTGGCCCTGTGGGATTTTATGGAACCATATTGTTGGGCCATTCATTCATATATATATATATATATATATATATATATATATATATATATATATACACACATATATATATGAGAATATAAAAGCTTCACCATATCAGGGTGCCATTTAAGAGTGTGGAGGTCTATCTCTCCCTCTTCTGCTCCAGACTACATGTGGGTATTCCTCAGAAGCACCATCTCCAGCCAGCAAATGGGCTCTACGGATGATATTTGAAAAGCTCTATTAATCTCATCTTACATTCACAGCATTATGAATGGAAGCACTTTAAAACTGATTTATGTTTTATCTTGGCTATTGCAACATTTTGCAGTTAAGTTCCCCCTACCCTCCACCCCACTTCCTGAAATTATTGAACCTCATAGTGCAACCTTTGCTTGCTAAGTGTTTTTGATTATTTTTTATCTTTATTGCATCTAGCGTGAGATGTGCAGTATCTCCTGAATGGATCAGATCTTAGGATACTTTTTCAATGTGTGGAGAGTTTAGGCAACCGAAACTTAAGAGTTGCCACCACAGAGGTCCTAAAGTGACTAGAAGAATGAGTGTGATCACAGGCTGCAAGCAGGGTTGTGTTCATTCCTATCCGTGTCTACAGGTCTGGATAGCTATGCTCTGCCTCAACAGTCAACTCCTCACCCACAATAATACAACAACCAGACTTAACATGAACACTGGTACCAGAGCCTGCAATAAACCCAGATGCCAACTTTGATGCCACATACACCCGGACAACACCATTACTGGCCCCAACAACATCAAACATACCATCTCAGGACTATTTAATTGCTCATCTTCTAACATTCTGTATGCCATCAAATGCCAACAGTGCCCTTCAGCCCTCTATATTGGACAAACAGGCCAAACCCAACACCAAAGGATAAATGGATATAAATTTGATCTCAGGAAGCACAAGACAGTAGGAGAATACTTCAATCTCCTAGGACGTTCTATACAAGATCTCAAAGTAGCTGTCTTATTACAAAAGAATTTCAGAAATAGACTGGAAAGAGAAGTTGCTGAATTGCAACTTATTAGCAAATTTAAAAACATAGAGAGACCTGGTCTGAATAGAGACACTGGATTCTTATCTCATTATACATGATAAAGCTATTTTTAGCCATCTCACCCCTTGCTTTTTCCTGTAAGACCAATTGCAGTCGTTAACAGTCGTCAACAGGTTTACCACACCTATCAGCCAATCACCCCTTCCCACCCTCTCACAATATATAAGAGTCTGGTGACTTCTGTTTCAGTGTATCCAAAGAAGTGTGCATGTACATGAAAGCTCATACCAATGAGAAACTTAGTTGGTCTCTAAGAAGAAGAAGAGTTTGGATTTGATATCCCGCTTTATCACTACCCAAAGGAGTCTCAAAGCGGCTAACATTCTCCTTTCCCTTCCTCCCCCAAAACAAACACTCTGTGAGGTGAGTGGGGCTGAGAGACTTCAGAGAAGTGTGACTGGCCCAAGGTCACCCAGCAGCTGCATGTGGAGGAGCGGAGACGCGAACCCAGTTCACCAGATTACGAGTCTACCACTCTTAACCACTACACCACACTGGCTCTCTGGAAGGAGTTATTTATTTTTTGTTTCGAGTCAGAGGCAGTAATGCTTTTGAATACCAGTTGCCTGAAACTACGGGAGAGGAGAGTGATCTTGTGTTCAGCTCCTGTTTGTGGGTTTCCCACAGGCATCTGTTTAGCTACTGTGAGAACAGGATGCCAGACTAGATGGGCTATACGCCTGATTCAGCAGGCTGTTCTTATGCTTTATCCTGTTTGTCAGCATTCCATCAGGAATCTTGCAGCACCCCTTGATCAAGTGCTCACAATGTCCCTACCCCTGGTGTGTTCATGGCAGAGGTCCAATGTGAAGCAAGAACTTCCAGATTCAAAGCTCATTTTCATATTTCACTGTACTACACCAACTCTGTGATGGGTCTTCATTTAAGTCCCACTTCTGTCTTATGGGCTATTTGTGTTTCCGCTGGATAGTGCTTGCTTCAGCAAACCATCCAAGCTATTTCCAAAGTAGTAAAAAAGAGTTATGATAAAATTATTGAAACTTTAATGGATGTTTGGATCAGCCTTGTGTGGGACCCACAGAAAACATCAAATCGAGTTGTCTATCTCCCTACACTGTGAATGTTAGTGGTTTGCATGCATAAGGTCCTTGATTTCATCCCTGGCATCTCCAGGTAGGAGAGAAACCTGTCTCACATTGTGGAGAGCTGAGCTAGGTGGACCTGTTGCCTGACACAACAGACATAAACTCACCTAAGAATCCAACATGTTTCTGAACTCTAGTGAAAGCTCCCAGCCACAAGTACATGTATCCTATCCCTTCTTATCATATGCTCAAGATGCAGGGCGAAAGAGTCACAACTGACACAGTGTTTGCATTTAAATCTGCTAAAGCAGTGCCATGGTGGGGCCAGCAATGCATCCTCCTTCACCCTTTGTCGTTTGAGACATTCACTCCTCTCTTGCACAAAGTAATGGTTATGAAAAGACTGCCAAAGTGCTACCAAGTTCACTCAAGCTTCCTACTTTCTACAGAGGTCTGTCATGTTCAATCAATGCCATCATGTGTCATGTTGACATAGGATGGTGTCACTCAGGTTCTTCAGAGTGACATCAGTGTAAGTGAAATGAGCACAGTCACTGGCATGAACCTGTCATGTTAGCAATATGATGGACAGTTTGACTTAACTGAGTTAAGCTTAACCATGATGGGATCTGGTGAAGTGCCCAAGTACATCAAGTGGCTCATAGAGATATTTTTTTTTCTTACAGCTCTATGTAAATTAGCTGTCCACTTCTCCTAAGTTTGCCATTCTTATCACCATCATCAACAACAACAACCTGCTCCTCACATAGTATTTTGGGTTGGCTATTTATAAATTCAAGGAATGGAACAGGGGAAATCCTCTTATCCCTAAATTTAAATGGCATATAGAGTTATGCAAAATAAGGAGAATGCTGAACCAGAACTACACTAATTTGATTAATGTGCATAATTGATATCAGCTTCAGAATACAGGTAGCCATGGTGCAAGACATTGATTTTTTTAAAAGAAAAACAGAAAGTATCTATAGCACTGCTTAGGGGGGGGGGGGGTGAGAGAGAGAGAGAGAGACAGAGAGAGAGAGAGAGAGAGAGAGAGAGAGAGAGAGAACTCTTCCAGACTGATTAGGATCAAGCATGTATTAGGACATTATTGGCGTTTATACCTGGTGTGCACACCACTTAGAGTCAACACAAACTAAATGGTTACCTGTCTTGTTGACATCCTAAGACTTGCCTGTTTGATTTATTTGCTTTACTTCATTTTCAGTGCACTGTCCTGTAATCATGGGGCAGAATAAAAATAGTGCAGATAAAAAGTGTTACCTTGCATTTGGGAGACCCATTAAATACCCTATAAGAAAGTCTGGTGATCAAATGACAGGAAGTCATCTTCTTCCAGTTCCAGCATGTGCTTCATGGTATGCTATTTTCTATTTGCCAATGTGAGAAAAATATATATATTTAATAATGGTAGTCTGGGGGAGGGGGAGCCTCAAATAGTGAGCAGATAAAATATCTATCAGAATTAATTAAAAAGTGTCAAGTAAGTTACCTAAATAAATGTGAATTCTAGCCATTCTTGGTGTTCATCTTCTAATAGGATGGATATCTATAACATCCTTGTTAGATTGTTGGCGGATGAACACTTTCAGCATTATGTTTGCTTCCATTGTTTATTTTTCTGGACCTTGGGTATTATTATTATTATTATTATTATTATTATTATTATTATTATTAGCACATGCCATTAAGGGTCTCATGAAAATTGAGTTGTGCTTCCAGACTCCAGTATCTGTGTTTGGGTTTACTATTATTTTGTGAGCTGCTCTGGGGACTGACAGAAAGGCAGCACCAACACTCAGGGCCACAACACAAAAGAGCCTCTCACAGTGGATATCTCCTAAGTCTAGGCTGCTCACTACACAGTTATCCATTTATCTAGCTGGTCTTTTTAAAGCACTCAGGTATCTCCACAGCTAGGCATGCTCCATCCCCAAGATAATAAACTAACCTTATCAGATTTCCCCCCACATTTCTCTGGAAATCCCACAACAATACTTTATGAATTCAAGTCAAAGTTTGTTTTCAAGTGAAAGATGGCATTATCCCAAGACTACAACAATAGGGCAACAAGATCATGTTCGCTGAGTGATTTTGATAAAGATCCAGTTCTCAGTGTAGGCCAGTGTTGCCCAAAAATCAACTAAATTTTCCACACACATAATTATCGGGCTGATTGAGAATATCATTTTGATCAAACAGTCCCCCCCTGCGCGTGCGCTTTTTCCAAAAGCATTAACAAAGCTGCTTTGGGAAACGGCAGGTACCACACACAAAAAGAATTGCTTGGAAACAAGGTTAAATCCAATCAGTTGTTACCCAGGCAGACACCTGTGGGATATTCCTTCATTGCATTAGCCCTGATTATAAACGCAGGGGTGACTGGCGCATTGTAATAGGTTTGTCTCCTGGTCTCTGTGCTAAGACTGTAAAAATGCAAAGCCACATACTGGGCTCTCAGTGCTGAGCTGAGAAGCAGAGGAGGAGGAAAAGGAGGAGGGAGCACTGATTTTTTTTCCCATATCATCAGCAGAACTGCCAACCTTTTGCACTGGGCTTTCTAATGCTGTTTGGCACCCGAGGCACTCAGTCAGTTGGTGGGGGGAACTGGCGCTGTGACTAAGGGAAGCTCCTTTTTGATTTACAGCCCAGCCCCTCGCAAAAGCTGACAATTCGTTTTTATGGTCTCTCCTGTTCAAATTCATTATTTAGAATTAGCCAGAAAACCCACTGGTACAGTGCAGAACCTCCAAGTAGAGCATAGCTAAATATATGCTGTACTTGGAACAGAAGTAGCTGAGAACTATCCATGGAATTTCTTTCATTCTTTTATATATATATATATAAAAACACACCCATTAAGACAGACTGGCATATATATAAAATTTCTTTCTGTATGCTCCACTCCAGCACTAACTGTATCGCTCAGCTAATGGCCTGTTCTATTTTCATATTTAGGGGTCTGCACTTCTTGTTTTATGAATTGCACTATATTGGCGGCGAGCTGAGCCCAGCACAGCTGATAAATCAAATGGACATTCCTGGGATCACAAAGTGGCTTTGATTTGACATGCCTTGATTCATCCTTAAAAATTCAAATTACTGATTGCCAACCAATTCCCTCTCTCTCTTTCCCCAACTGTACCCCAGATATGGAACCTGAGTCCCAAACATACATACATACACACACACACACACACACACACACACACATATATAGGTAAAGGTAAAGGTACCCCTGCCCGTACGGGCCAGTCTTGACAGACTCTAGGGTTGTGCGCTCATCTCACTCTATAGGCTTCCGGGTCACGTGGCCAGCGTGACAAGCTGCATCTGGCGAGCCAGCGCAGAACACAGAACGCCGTTTACCTTCCTGCTGGTAAGCGGTCCCTATTTATCTACTTGCACCCAGGGGTGCTTTCAAACTGCTAGGTTGGCAGGCGCTGGGACCGAACGACGGGAGCGCACCCCGCCACGGGGATTCGAACCGCCGACCATGCGATCGGCAAGTCCTAGGCACTGAGGTTTTACCCACAGCGCCACCCACGTCGAAGGATCTCAGTAAGAGCCCTGGCTGGAAGCTCCTGCAATCAACATCTCCATCACTGAGATAGATAGATTTTCCTCCAACTAGGTATGCAACAATTTCTATCCCAGTGCATCCATTTCTTTGCATTCCTCACAGCAATTTGATTCATGTGTTTTGCCCCTGCAATGACAGGTCTTTATGTAATTAATGTTATCATGCTTTTATATCATATTGGCTCTAGAGGCATATATGCCCCATCTCCACTAAGTCTCTACTGGAGTAGTCTGAAGCCTCCATCTGCCTGGTGCAAACTTCTTGCAGGCTTTTTTTGGGTGGGAAATACAATTTCTGTGCAAGCCTATACATATCTACTCAGAAGTAAGTGCTATTGAATTCATTGATTTTGACTCCAAAGTAAGCATAGGATTGGAGCCTTTAATGTTTAACAGTTTAATTTATGAAGCCATATGATTCTTAGTTGTCAAAGAATAATTAAGACTTCTCCTCAAGGTCTTCCTGAAAAATATTCAAAAACTGACCATTAAAGTTCTTATTCACTTTACTTATTATCATTATTAATTAAATTTGTGTACCACCCTTCATCCACAAGTGACAGGGCAGTTCACAACATTTCTGAGCCACACTTGGAAGGAGAATCCACCAGGGAGGGATGGGGAAGCTAGAAAACCATTCGGTTGCTTCCAGGCTATTACATGTGTTACATCTCCTCCAGCCCATTTTCTTGAGCTCTAGCTTGACTGTGGCTGGACAGCTCCTCTACTGCTTTAGAATATTTTGCCTTGGGCTGCCTTCACATGGCAGTTATTCCTTTTTAAGACATTTCATTAACATTTAATTTCCACATCCCATTTGAGCTTTCACATGACATAAAAGCCACTCCCAGAAATATAATAGAATACAGTGGAGCTATAGTGGAATATAACACCATTTTAAAGCAGTCTTTTCCAGATTATTTGCCGGTAGATTACTTCTGAAAGCAAATAAGAAGGAAATGAGCACTCAGCTTGCACTACATTCCACTATAATTTCCAGAAGTGGTTTTTATTTTGTGTGGAAGCTCACATATAATGCAGAATTTAACAGTTACCGAAAAGTAATAAAACTGGAATAAACTGCCATGTGAATGCAATCTCAGGCCTCTTTTCCCCCCTTGCTGGTATGATGGAGAATCTAGCAGAATCAGAACACCTGTATAGATAGCCAAACTACCTTGGCATGAGGTTTCCCAACACAGGGTAGCTTTGTGGTCTGTATCAACCTACCAAGTGGTAAGGAGACTTTAACCATACATAAAAGGAGCTGATACCTAGGGAACTGTGTTGGTTTTTCTTTCAATTTTAAGCAAACATTCAATGGACAAGCTTGTCAATGAAGAGAAAGGTCACATATTGTTAATATTGAGCTTCTAACACCAGCTCTGGCAGATAATTCGTGATATCTCATGTTAGGCATACTCACAGTAGACCAACTGAAATCAATTTAAATTATTTTGCACACTGATTTATTGGGGGGTCTATGTATGAGTAACATTAGATATCACCTATTACTTTCTCTTCCATCAGCGCTAGCCCTCGCTAGCTAGTTTACAAAAGCTAGAATCAAGAAGGTTAACTTTCAGAGGCTTTTTGCCCCACTGAGTCTCACAGGAAGAGATATGAGTCACAGGCATGGAAGGCTAGGAAGACTTCACTCATGCTGGAACAAACAACTGTCCCACCCAACACACATAAAATCCCTGTACCTCAGTAAGTTTCAGTCTATACAAAAGTGATTGTCTTTCAGTCTGAATGAAGTGCAAAACCAAGCCTGCTGTTATAACCAGAGAAAGAATCACACCTGCAAAGGTCTTTACTGGGTTACACACAAGAGCAACAAAAGCTGCATTTGTTTTCTTTTCAAGGCATTAATGTGCTTGAAATGAGCACCGGCTTAATTTCCCCCCTGAAAGTTAAAGCAAGAACAAACAAAAAACTATTCTGCTGGATTTCCTAATTAATGGCATAATTGCACTTGGTCGAAAGCTTTCTGCTTCTTTATCCTTAACTCTCCAAAGAGCTGTTCACCCTTTTCTTTGGTGAAGCTTTGTTTTCTTTGTACTGATCCTATCTGCACTTCATACCTCAAATGCAGGCATTCCTTTCTAATCTCAATGGGCCCCCAAGCCCACCATCTTCATGAATCAATTTATTTCTAGTGGACAAATCAGTTTATTTCTAGTTTATGTCAATGCTACATGTTTGTATATGTATATTCCATCCCATTTCCGTATGGATTTTCTTTTTAGGAAGTCAATACAAAATATTCTCTTAAAATAATGTGTTTAGAATATATTCATCACATAATACTTATTTTAGCTCAAATACACATTTGACGGTTCAGGGTTCAAGTCCCTGCTTGTGGGGGGGGGGAGAGAGAATACACAACTAAATGTATTTCATCTTATAGTCCACATTTTGGTACATTTTTTGGGAGGGGGAGCCAATAATCGTATTGCAACATTCAGAGTTGTGTGAAATCTGGTAGATATCTGGTTTAGAGTAGACCCCTTCCATGAAATATAGGATACTATGCCAGAGATATGTTTTTGTGAAATATCTTTCATTGTGGAAACCATCCTGTCAGCAGAAAGAAAGTAGCAAATGATGGGGAAAATCAGAGGCAATGTCATACCTCTCCATTTTTACTTGCTGCAATAAAAAAGAAGTAATGAAATATGGGAGGGGTAAATGAAACTGATTTCCTTTTGGAGGAAGGAATTATATTGATGGGCAATTTAAACAAAGTGGACCCAGATGGTGTTTGATTAGCAGTGCTCAACCATGAGGACAATTTGTGTGTGTGTGTGTGTGTGTGTGTGTGTACTTTAACATGTGAACCACACAATCCCCAAAATGGCTACCAGCAATTTCTTTCAGGAGCTGGGGGGGAGGGGGAGGTTCACACCATTTTATCAAACTTGCCTGTGATTTATAAAGTATACTTTTAATCTTTAGAATTACAGATTTTTCTTATATGTCAATGTATGAAGATTGAGAGTGTAATCCTAACCATATCTATGCCTATGTCCTATTGAATTTGGTGGGACTTACCCCCAGATGAATGAGTTTAGGATTGTAGCTATAATCAATTAATGGCTCAGTCAACTATTACTCGTATTCATTTGTTGTCTAATAATAGTCATAAAAGATTGTTTCAACCCAATATGTACCAACTCAACCACTGAGTTCTGCAGAAGAGGACCCTCTCATCAGGAGGTCTGTTACGCACAATATAGGAATTGGACCTGTAGCGTGGCAGGATCTGCCCTCTGAACTCTTATTTGAGATCAGACAACTGTATCCTCCACTTCAGTGGCCCCCAAATTAATTTCCTCACAATCCACTTGAAAATTGTGATGATCTTGGCAGAACACTTAATGATTTTTCTGCTTCTTGTAGCAGGAGTAATGCTTTTTGCTAGGCACTGTATAGTTTTTAATTGGTTTTATTTCTTATATTGTATGTGTTCTTTTATTGCAATTTGCATTTGATAGAATTCAAATTGAATTGCAAAAAACAACAACACACAATATAAGAAATAAAAGAAGCAATACAAACGCAATTAAAAACTAATATGAATATTGATAAGGAAAAATTCTGGGGTGAAAGACAGCCCAGCTCATTGGGGTCCAAGTCCCTCGCGGGTTCATGCGGTCAGTAAAAGGAGGAAGTTCCAGCCAAGTAATTTGGAGCAAAACAGCAGTCAGTAGACCATAATATTTATTGTTGTGCAACAGGTCCCCACAGAAGTAAGAACCCTGAGCATGGGGTGACATCGACTTTTAAAACTTTCCACAATATCCCAGAATACAGTTTGTACAGCATCACTGATACATCATCCTTACATCACTGACATGTCACAATAGGGGAGGCGTAAACAGGGTTTGACAAGATTAGCATAGGCAAAACATGCCCAGGCACCTCTCAAGCACCCACCAACAAGGACAAAAGAGCTCCCTTTTGCACATCCATACCCTGGGGCAAGTCCGGCTTTTGGAAACTAACTGCTCAGCAATTGCCACCTCTGGGCACCTTCCCTGGGTGGGATATGCGTACATGTCCTCACGCTTGAGGGATTATGGCAGGAGGTGGAAAGGAAAAGAGTCCTTCCCTTAGGGCCAAAATGGCGCTGGTCAAACTACTGATTTTATATGAATTTATAAAGTTAGGTATGAGAGCCAGTGTGGTGTAGTGGTTAAGAGCGGTAGTCACGTAATCTGGGGAACCGGGTTCGCGTCTCCGCTCCTCCACATGCAGCTGCTGGGTGACCTTGGGCCAGTCACATTTCTCTGAAGTCTCTCAGCCCCACTCACCTCACAGAGTGTTTGTTGTGGGGGAGGAAGGGAAAGGAGATTGTTAGCCGCTTTGAGACTCCTGAAGGGGAGTGAAAGGCAGGATATCAAATCCAAACTCCTCCTCCTCCTCTTCCCTCAGCTGTCAAGTAGAAAGGATACATTCAGGCATAATATTTTTAACACTGTAATAACTTTAAAGATGTGCCCCCCCCCTCCGTCATTTCCGTAACAATATTTAATGTAGGCATTCCATAGAGCACTTGAATGAAGCTCTCGGACCACTGATGATCCACAGGTGACACTTGGGGAACTCTTGCTCCAGAATATATATATTATATATATATTCTGTTGCAAGCTGCCCAGAGTGGCTCGGTGGGGTAGACGTGTTGTTGTTGTTGTTGTTGCTGCTGCTGCTGCTGCTGTCATAGTCATCATCATTATAAGTGGGAACTGAATCAAAGTTATCCCTGAGCCCTGATCCTCACCCCAACTTTGTGGCCACCTAGAGTTCATTCCTGACACAGGTTCAAGCACACAGTCTCTCTCTCTCTCTCTCCAGCATCACATCACAACTCATTGTGACATTCCACTATGGCTGCCACAGCACTGTCTCTTTTCACACCTGCTGCCTGCCCCCACCTGACATATGCCTTTAAAATTGTCAATTATGATTAATATTCTCCTTATAATTAATTCAACATTTTATTTCAAAATCCAACCTCTTCTGACTTTTTTTTTTTTAAACCCAAACTATAATATAATAATGATGGCCATGTCTGGGCAAAGACTATATATCTCTCATCATTAATTTCACTTGCATCATTCCTTAGCCCCTTCCAAAAAGGAAAGAGAGAGAGAGCAGAAGAAGTAGAAAAGCAATAAAGAGGGACCCTCCTTAGAAATCAGGCTAAGCACAGCTACATTCATCTCCATAATAGCACAATTTCCAATTCACGCTTCATTTTCATTAATGTTTCTGGCTATAAATTTTTAAGCATATGATAAAAAATTTCTGAAGCGGCATAAAACTAACATGAAGAGGGAGTTCATTAGCAACTGACCCTAATTAGAAATTCCATATTAACTTCACTTCCCCAGCTATGCATAACAGCAGGCCAGTTACAATTTGCAGAATCAAATCCTTCATTTGTTTTAAAAGCCCGCCCATTCTCATTGTTCCCTGGGTTTTTTTTGGGTGGAGGAGGGGGTTAAGTGAAAAAAGAAAAGAAAAACAAAAACCTCTTGTTGTTTCTGCCAGCTATTGAATAAGTCAACAAAACAATCGTATCACAGCAGAGGCTTCTGTGCCACAAATTATCTCTGAGAACCGGGAGAAGTCTACCAGCACAATGCTTTATTAATGATACCAGATCATAAAAAGGAGGGGGAAATTGCTGACTCCAGCTCTTTTCTAATGTTGGGTGATAAAAATGCTACTTCAGGATTCAGAAGGTTAAGTTCTAATGTGTATTTTGAATAGAGTGTGCTGAAATAATTGCCTCATAAAGCAAAGCATTGACCAGCCTGCTAATGGTCGTATAGTGCAAAACTCAGCAAAGAGTGCCAAGCATACTGGAAAAAATGCTTTGGGTGCTACTTTTGTAGCTTACCCCCCCTCCCCCTGTTAAGTTAACTTTACAAAAAAATAATAATAATAACACAAAGCAATGTGGGGGGGCGGTGGATATATAGATTTGTGAATGTGTTTGGATGAACATGTGAAGGCACTTTGTATAAGGGGTGTTTACATGCCGTGATTGTTTGGAAGAGTCTGAAGAAGGTGACATGTGGTGGTCTGGGGTATAGAATCCAGATTGCTAAGAATCTTAGTATTCATTTCCAAAAAGAGTAAGCTTCTAATTTTTATGGTTGTTACATCATGCTTGTATGAATGGGGGGGGGGGGCGCATATTTCTATCACTCCCCCCTCCCAGCTTTTGCTTTTGCCAGGATGCTAGCTTTGTTCACTGAAATGCCTCAGAAGCGTGAATGGTGTGTGAGAGAGACTGAATTAATGAAACTTCCCCTGGCTACAGGTGGGCACTGGTGAATTAGACAATTTTGGTTTCTCTCAGTTTCTCATTTTTCCACTCAGTTCTCTAGATTTCCAAATCAGGTTGCATTAAAAAAAGAATCCTTGTGAAAACTGAACAATGTTTTAGTGTGAATTTCTTCAAATAGCCACAATTTTACAGTGGTGCCTCGCAAGACGAAATTAATTCATTCCGCGAGTTTTGTCGTCTTGCGATTTTTTTCGTCTTGCGAAGCACGGTGTCGGAAAAGTTTTGGAAAAGCTTCAAAAATCACCAAAGTCTTCAAAAACCTCAAAAAAGGCTACCACACCGTGTGCTATGAGTTGCTCCTTGAAGTCAAATTGCAACTGTATTAACGGTGTTAAGAAAAAGGAAACAAACTTGCAAGACGTTTCTGTCTTGCGAAGCAAGCCCATAGGGAAAATCGTCTTGCGAAGCAGCTCAAAAAACAAAAAACCCTTTTGTCTTGCGAGTTTTCCGTCTTGCGAGGCATTCGTCTTGCGAGGTACCACTGTATATGCATTTTTCCTCAATATAGACATATTTACAAAGCAATTTCCTCTAATAATTTGGAAATATAAAGTGGAACAATTGGAAATTCCTAGTTCTGAAAGATGGCCATCTTCATAACTGGGGAGGAAAAAAAATGTTTAGATTGTATGACTTCTATATTTTAAAAAACCCACAATATTATTTTGATGGAAGAAATCAGATTAAAAATGGGGGACCTGGGTTTAAATTAGTTGCAGGAGTATCAAATTCTTTGTATACCAGCAGATAGGAATTTAAAGCACAAGCTGCTAGATCTCTGACTAACTTTGAATCTATTGTTCAGAATAAGGGACACAGAAGTAAAGGACTGGTCTCTATTTACACAGAGCTTTTTGGAAATTACAAATGGTCCCCTGGTGGACCTTAAACGTTCTTTGGAGATGGATTGAAATATTCAAATACAGGAATCTGAATGAAAATCACTGTGGCTAGTAAATCTGTTTCATCACATGTGAGGGAATGTTCCCTTAAAGTTCTGCATAGATGGCATCGTACATTTGTGCAGCAGTTTCATATTACATCACAATCAACACAGTATTAAAAGCTCTTTGAGTGCAATGGTTACAATACCGTTTTTCTTTACTGAATTATTTGCTAAAGGTGGGGGAAAAAAACTTTAGGGAAATGGAGGCACAAGGCATGACAGTGAAATGTATGCATGCTTGAATTTGTCTATTTCTTCTCCATGGTGCACCATACATTTAGAGAAGTATTATGCCACTTCAAGCAGCCTTGGCTTGCCCCAAAGAATCCTGGAAACTGCTGTTTGCTAAGAGCACTGAGAGTTGTTAGGATGCCTCTCATAAAGCTACCATTTCCAGAGTTCCATGGAAAGAGGCATTAGAAGTTAAACTACTCCATGAATTGCACCAAACAACAAACTACAGTTTCCAGCATTCTTTGGGTGAAGCCATGGCTGTTAAGGTGGTCTAATGGTGCTTTGAATGTATGGCGTGGAGGTGACACCACCACATGCTTTTAACCTGTTATTCTGTTGTCATTTAAAACACCTCCCAAATTACACAGAGAAACATGCATTTCTCTCTCTCAAATTACACATTCAGATGCCTATTTTGGTGCATTTAAACAAGATTAAGAGAAATGCAAAATTGTATCTGGTGGGTGGCTAAGGCCTGAATGACACAAGGGTCCAAAAGTGAGCATTAGTCCAATCCACTTCACCCCTTCAAGTTATGTTCTTTATTTTACTAAATGCATTTATATATCTACATTTCAATTTACCCTTCTCTGCAACAACCCAATCTCACACAGACTGCCTCTACCCACACCCAACGGTCTTCCAAGCTTGCTACAACTTAGTTAAATTATTCAAGATTCGGTTATCAAGCCCTTCATTTTATATTGTTTTCTTTGTGTGCTTGTGTGTGTGGCCCTCAAAATGTTGTTGGACTACAACTCCCATCATTCCTAACCATTGCCAATGCTGGTTGCTGCTGCTGCGAATTGAAATCCAACAACTCTCGAAGAGCCACAAATTCCCTATTCCTGATTTAGAACATTTATAGAATGTTTTCCACCCCTGTTTTAAAGAAAATAACATCAAATTAAATGTTCCCTGGGTCAAAATGGCTATGGATTCTATGCCCAGGTCCCCCCCCCAAAAAAACTAGCCCTATTTGGGGAATGAACCCCTTAATGAATTCTGGATGCCATTATTTTAGCTTCCTAGCTATTTATTTTAAATATTCAGTAAAGTTAGCAAACAAAGCATTTGCCACAAATGTTCATGCTATGTAGTCACTGGTAAAATGATAAAATACTTACATTCTCCAACCAATGAGCCTTAGCAGTATGTGTTGCTGTTATTAATTGTTACTTTTTAGAAGATGTAGTAGTGAGACATGACATGTATCTCCCCTAATCAATTACATTGTTACACACACACACACACACACACACGAGAGAGAGAGAGAGAGAGAGAGAGAGAGAGAGAGAGAGAGAGAGAGACTTGAAGAACTGAGTATGCTTGAAGAAGGCACAAACCAAAGGCTTTCCCCCCCTTTATTATTTTATCTTGTATATGTCTATCCCAGTTTTCATTCTTTTGAAATGCTGATATCCAATAGCAACTTAAAAAACAACTCCTTTTCTTCTCTTCAGTTTGTTCAGAACACAGTCACAGGTCTAAACCATTGTACAGAACTGAGTAAATCTGTAAACAGTTGCTCATCGTTAAAATAAACTTGTTATTTCTGAACTTTGTACATTAATTGATTGAAGAGGACATGCTTTCATTGGAGGTTATGCTTCCTGGAATGCAAATGCTCTGAGCTTCATGGCTGAGAAGGGGTTTAAACCACTGTTTACCCAAAAGTAATCCCACTGTGACTTCCCTCTAGGTATGAGTGAACAAAACCCAAGTTTTTCTTCTAACACTTTAAACCAGCCTTCCGCAATATGGTGCCTTGCAAATGTTTTGAACTACAGCTCCCATTAGGCCCAGCCAGCATGGCTGTTCTAGCTGAGGCTGTTGGGAGTCATATTCCAACACAAATTCCAAAACATCTGAAAGGCACCAGGTTGGTAAATGCAGCTCTAACAAGCCCTCTACAACTTTATCTACCTATTATTCTGCTACTTGTCATATGTTTCTTGTTATTTATGTTATGCTACATTACTGCCTTGTCTACAGTGTGCTTGCAATCTTCTCCTGATGTGGAAAATTGTGTTTTGCTTTCTTTAAAAATGCCCTATGCACAGGTAAATGTAGCAAGAGCAGATACTAATTTTAATTCAAATTTCAAATAGGGTTTTTCTAAAAACAACAACAACAAACAAACAAACAAACAAACACAACAACAAACAAAAACCAAAAACCTTGTTCCCAATAGGGAATGGATTAATTGATCAATTTCTCTTCCATGCCACTTCTGCTTATGTTTACTCATATAAATGTTCTGTCCCATTTTAATATTAATGCCCCCCTCTCTGTGTGTGTGTGTGTGCGTTTGTGTGTGTGTGTGTGTGTGTGTGTGTGCATGCACCCACTCCCCAAAAAATCACATTAAAATCACATTTTTAAACATATTTACTTTCAGAATATATACAACCATACCTCATGTTACAAATGCTTCAGGTTATGTGTTTTCGGGTTACGGACCGCGGGAAACCCAGAAGTACCGGAATGGGTTACTTCTGGGGTTTGCCGCTCATGCATGCGCAGAAGTGCTAAATCACACTTTGTGCATGTGCAGGAGCGCTGAATCGCGCTGGTGCCTATGCAGACGCGGCACTTCAGGATGCGAACGCTGCGGGTTGCGGACGCGCCTCCATCACGGATTACGTCTGCAATCCGAGGTTCCACTGTATTGCTAAATATATTTTATCTCAAGTATGTATTTCTAACCCTATTTTATCTCAAACTACTTGTTAAAAAGTGTATTTAGATACAAGTTTCAAGTGGAAAATCCCAAATCAGAAATATAGAAATATAAGAAGGTATCAGTTTCTGTTCCAACTAGTTGTCATCGTATGCAGCACTGTTTCCATTCTGCTGCATTCCTTCTTCCACTGAGCAGCAACATTTGTCTTGCTCTTCACCAGGGAAACTTACATAACTTACATAATTAATCACATAAATTAGAAATGTTTTAGAATTAATTATGTAAAAGTCACATTGTCATCCAGTTGTTCCAACCCCATTCATTTCAACTCAAAGAAAACATAATGCAAATTGGGACAGACGTAATCAATTCTGCATTGTTTGTGGACTGAAAGCAGCAGCAACAACATTAAATATCAGTTGTGTTCACTGGATTGATTTCCGTTAAAGACACGGAACAAGCATCAGCAACTTCCACTCCCATTACCATTTTTGCTGCAATTCTCTTGACATCCCTAGTTCCGATCTGCATGTTAGTTCAGGAGTTTGGGATCAGGTTAGTTAATGCTGGTATCTGCAAGGATTGGATTCCTCCAGCATCCTTACCTCAAATCCACTCTACTGAGCTCACCGCCTAAGAACAGTCCTATTCAAACATGTATAGATCTACTAGCTTGCACTACTTGAAGATTTTTGGCATCGCAGCTGTGACAGAAGTTAAAAAAAGAAACAAAAACTACCCAATATATCAGTACAAGTCCTTACACATTGCTATTAAGGCAGTACATCATTATGCTGTGGTCTGTGCCTCCATTTCACCACCGTGGAACTTCAGTAGCCTTTCAGATTAACCAAGAGTACCTACAGTGATAACTGAGGTGGAAAATAGGATAGTGGGAAATATTTATTGTGGGGTTTTTTAACAACAGGCTTTTAAATGATAAAATGAGCCATGGTAAGTTCTTGACAACAAAAAAAATATAGTGTATTTTTCCAACAAAAGGGGGGGGGGAGTGAAGTATTCCTTGTATAATAATCTTGTTTGTTTGTTTTTGTAGAGTTAGAGATTCATTTTCCAAGCTGAGGTTTTCCACAAAAGCCCTTCTTCACTAGAATATCTCTTCTACTGATGGCTGCAACTAGTTTATAAATTTCCCTGCTCTCTGAAGACTTGTGATGTGCTCATGCAGAAAATATTTCATGGTGGGGAAAGGAGGGGGAAACATGGTCACTAGCTAGAGGCAGTATTGCCGATCAGCACTTGGAACTGCAGCCGCTGAAATGTGACTATGTATTCATTTCATGCACTATGACACCTAATGTACATGACAAAATGTCAAATAGAAAGTTAATTCACAAGAAATCGGGATTTCTAGAGTGATACTTGGGGGTGGGGTGCGGAGACTCATTTCCATCCTGTTTACCTTCCTAGCCATTTGAACAGATCCGCTTTACAAATCTTACTGCTTATAATCATCAATTTTGCATAGCAGCCTTAAGTGTTTCCCACAAAGAATGGAATGATCAAAGAGTTCTGGATCTTTCTTGCTTCCAGAGAGGACAAAGAACTTGAAGTGAAGCATCAAATTAAAGTGGAAATTTTATATTTCTGTTCTAGAAATTGCTGCTGGGAATTGGAAAGCACTTTATTGTGTTTTATCCTTTGAACTCAGAACCTCAATAGCCAATCTTGATTGATTGGTTTATTGGTTGGTTGGTTGGTTGGTTGGTTGATTGATTGATTTTAACTCGCATATGCTATATGCTATGCAAATGGAACACATTGCACAAGGTGAGCTGGGTCGCACAGCACAGGTACAAAGAAGAACACAAAGCCAGACACTTGTTTCTTATCACTGTGACATGTAAAAGGCAGTGGCGTAGCGTGGGTTGTCAGCACCCGGGGCAAGGCAAGTAATTTGTGCCCCCTAACCCGTGGATTTGCGCCCCCTAACCCATGGATTTGCGCCCCCTAACCTGTGGATTTGCCCTAACCCCAGATGTTGCGCCCGGTGCAGCCGGCCCCTTGCATCCCCCACGCTACTCCACTGGTAAAAGGTAAAGGTAAAGGTACCCCTGCCCGTACAGGCCAGTCTTGACAGACTCTAGGGTTGTGCACCCATCTCACTCTATAGGCCGGGGGCCAGCGCTGTCCAAAGACACTTCCGGGTCACGTGGCCAGCATGACAAGCTGCATCTGGTGAGCCAGCACAGCACACGGAACGCCGTTTACCTTCCCGCTAGTAAGCGGTCCCTATTTATCTACTTGCACCCGGGGGTGCTTTCGAACTGCTAGGTTGGCAGGCGCTGGGACCGAGCAGCGGGAGCGCACCCCACCGCGGGGATTCGAAACATGTAGAGCATGCTAAAATGTCCTGATTTAAATCAGCAGCTATAGTATTTGAGACTAGATTAAGATTACCAGACATCCCCATTTCCCAGGTACAGTTCCCAGATTTACACATCAGTCCCCATACAAAATCCATTGAAGTTGAAAAGTGTCCCTGGATTCATTGAAAAAAAATATGGTAACTAGTAGATTAATATAGCTCAATAAGGTATCTCACCCCCACAGACCAGAGCATGCCAGGCACTCCTGTCTTCCACTGCCTCCCACAGTTTGGTCAAACTCATGTTAGTAGCTTTGAGAACACTGTCCAACCATCTCGTCCTCTGTTGTCCCCTTCTCCTTGTGCCCTCCATCTTTCCCAACATCAGGGTCTTTTCCAGGGAGTCTTCTCTTCTCATGAGGTGGCCAAAGTATTGGAGCCTCAGCTTCAGGATCTGCCCTTCCAGTGAGCATTCAGGGCTGATTTCCTTAAGAATGGATAGGTTTGATCTTGCAGTCCATGGGATTCTCAAGTCTCCTCCAGCACCATAGTAGTAAATATAGAATTGTGCTAATTACACACACATACACACACACTGGTCCCTCCCATAAGATTTATAGTGCACCATGTCAGATCATATGGAAATGCCTGCTTTAAAGCTATCAAGGCACAGCATTGGCTACCCCTTGGCTTTTGGTTTTTGCCTTTTAAGCCCTGTAACTGCAGACACTCCTTAATATGAATATGTGATTGGAGTGTAGGTAAGAGGAACATAAGAAGAGTCCTAGTGATCAGGTCCATGGCTCATCTAGTCCAACATCCTGATCTTAAAGTGGCCACAGAGATGTTTCTGTGAAGCCCACAAGCAGAACCTGAGCGCACTTTTCACTTGTAATTCCCAGTGGCTGGTATTTTGAAACATGCTGCCTCTGACTGTAGAGACAGATTACAACCATTGTGTCAAGTAGCCATTGGTAGTGTTGTCCTCCATGCATTTGTCTAGTTGTCTTTTCAGTTGCTATCAACTGCCACTTATAGGAGAAAATGCCATAGTTTATATACTTTTGCTGGGAATCATTACGTGGAGAGAGTCTTTTTGCACTCCCATAGTTATCTGGTTGGCCAGTATGAGAACAGGATGCTGGACTAGATGATTATATGGCATGATCCTCCAAGGCTCTTATGTGGGTGAGTGACTCACAAGAGGATTGCATAACTTAGTCATGTGTTTATTGGCAACGTATGGGAGCCTTGTGGGCTCCTGCCCTTGATTTGCCAGCATACTCTGTTTGGGGACGAAAAGTCTAGAAAAGGGGAACCACAACCATCTTAGGCCTTGGAATATTGAGCCCTAGCTAACAATCTTAAGCTTTCACTCAGGATTCCAGTGGGGTACATATCCTTCCTCTCATCCTGCAGCTCTTTGTGAAATGGTGGGGGTTAGAAAATGAGATTTCTGTGGCAATACAAAACTTTCATTTCAGCGCCACTACATTCTACTTTACTTAATGGGGCATCATAGAAGCAAAGTAATGTTTTCCCCACATCTTCCAAGCCAACTTTTTAATACTATGAGAAAATGCCATAATTCCAGCAAATATCTTATCTTTGGGAACATAAACACCATAGTAAAATAGGGCTGATGGACAATTTATTAGCCCATGAAAAAAAGGACATTGAGAACAGCAGCCCAACTTGACATTAATTCTGGTCCAACTTACACCCACTACAAATATGTATTAAAAAAGTGATTGAAATAAATTAAGTGTAATCCATTATTTGTGTCTAATAATAATGAATGAGTGCACATTCTAATTAAAATATTCTAATAGGAATCACTGAAATTGGGAGATAGGGCATAATAGCCATGTCACGCCGTTATGTTATAAATGCTATATCAGGCATAAATTACGTAAACTTTAAATGTGACACATCTCGATTTTACTGCCTTATTTCAACAAGACCTTTGATTAAATAATGTATCTATGAAGTAGAACTCAGTAATAGCTAGTAAATTATGCACATTTATATTTTGCTCCCTATCCGGTGTTTTCCTATGAATAATAATTTTAAAAAAACTCTGAAAACTTTCCTGAAGTTCTAGACACCGTATTTTCATTAGCCAGTTCCAGGCACATTCAGTCCTCCTTCCTCAAAACAGCAAGTGCAGAATTATTTGTATGTACAAGTACAGTCCTTGCTTTAAAGTGTCAATTTGCAAAGTGTTTCGTGTTTTCCTTCTTTTTCCTCCAAAAAATAAGCTGGTGTAAAAGTAACATAATATGGTATAAACAAAACAAGTCTTGTTTTAACCCCAACCCCTTCCTCAAAATGAAGTTTTCACTTTGTTTGGACACTCTCAAATGACTAGGCAAAGTACCAATGAAATTAAAGTGTACCAGTGATCCATAGCTGTCAACTTTTCCCTTTTCTTGCGAGGAATCCTATTCGGAATAAGGGGATTTCCTTTTTTAAAAGGGGGGAACGTTGACAGCTATGCAGTGATCCTGTTGAGAAATGTCAACAAAGAGAGTTCAAACAACGCTCACTCAAGATAACCTGTTTATTGAGCATTCATCCAATGAATTTCCCCATCACTTTCCTTATTGCAATAAGTCCAGTATATTAGATGGGTTTCTTGTAAAACAGTGCCAAATAAACTCTAATTGCCCAACTTGTGTTCACCAGGTTGTAAATGAATCCGACCCAAAAAATAGCCAGTCAGAAAGTGCCCAAGGCGAAGGGTGGGAAGTCTTAATAGAGAAGTAACAAGGACAGAGTACAGAGGTTTAACACTGCCCCCTCCAAATATAGTTAGCATCAGAATGGAGTTTCCCTGTGGAAGAAGTCTGAAGGATTAAGACAGAAAAGTAGATGTGAAGAAAGAGTCGAGATTGGAGGAAGAAAGCCCTCAAACTTGCTGGGGAAAGTTGACAGCAGGGGTGTTTCTTTTTTTCCTCTGG
This sequence comes from Podarcis muralis, assembly GCF_964188315.1. Lineage (NCBI taxonomy): Eukaryota > Metazoa > Chordata > Lepidosauria > Squamata > Lacertidae > Podarcis > Podarcis muralis. Next base: position 35,117,536 of record NC_135668.1, read on the forward strand.
TGAAGAACTCCACAGGGATATTTACTGCGGGAAAAGCTAGCAGATACATAATCAATACTCCAGTACATTGCCTTCTTGTGATAAAAATTTTATAGCAGAGGAGAGATTCTCTTCTTAAATGTAAATGGCTTTAACGATGGAAACATGGCTCAGACATTGATCCTTCACAGCCCACATCAAGTCTGGATCACCCTGGAACAAGCTTATATCTCTGTTAAGTGCAATGGTACATGCAGCATCGTTCCAATGCTTTGATAGTTGTTGTTGTTTTTCCCCTAGCTGTGTTGTGCCCCCCCCCAAAAAAAACCACCACTTACTGAGAAATGTATCTACCACAACTGGACCCAATGTTTTGCCAATATGTAGTGAAATGATCCTGGTAACCAACCACCAATATTAATTTATGTAAATTATGCACGGCATGGGTGAGGTATAGTTTTCAGCTTGAGGACTACATTTCCTTCTGGGAAGCTTTCCAGGGGCCATGCACCAGTGGTGGGTAGAGCCAGAGACAACAGTGGGTGGAGCAATGAATGTAAATTTTACCTTTGCACAGTAGGCTAGTTTTCACACGTGCTCTCTCTCTCTCTCTCTCTCTCTCACACACACACACACACACACACACACACACACACACACACACACAGAGCCCTCTCTATTCTCCATCCAGGCAAGCAAGAGGAAATATCCAAGGACACGTTCCAGGAAGGCAAAACACTCAAGCAGGGTATGTAGTAAGGCCAGTGAAGGATATGACCTGGGGAGAATCCCAAGGGGCAGATAGAAAGGGCCTTGATGGAAGCTACGTAACTAATCACCTGACTCCTTAGCTAGGCAGGCCATGAACAGGGTTTATAGTTTTAGCCATGCTGCACCTGACAGTTAGTGGTTCCATATTGGATGTGTTTCTCTTTTTCTTTTCTTGCATTAGGTCTATTATGCTTGTAAGGGACGCGGCTGGCGCTGGGGGTAAAAGCCTCAGCGCCTAGGGCTTGCCGATCGAAAGGTCGGCGGTTCGAATCCCCGCGGTGGGGTGCGCTCCCGCTGCTCGGTCCCAGCGCCTGCCAACCTAGCAGTTCGAAAGCACCCCCGGGTGCAAGTAGATAAATAGGGACCGCTTACCAGCGGGAAGGTAAACGGCGTTCCGTGTGCTGCGCTGGCTCGCCAGATGCAGCTTGTCACGCTGGCCACGTGACCCGGAAGTGTCTCCGGACAGCGCTGGCCCCCGGCCTCTTGAGTGAGATGGGCGCACAACCCCAGAGTCTGTCAAGACTGGCCCGTACGGGCAGGGGTACCTTTACCTTTACCTATTATGCTTGTTTTATATATCAAGCTCCTTTGGATATATTTAATAAAAAACAGTGGAAAATAAGAGGGAATGGAGGAGCTAATAACGATGTTTAGGAAAACCTCATTCAAATTTCTGACCGGATCTTGGAGTTCCAAAAACATAGGAAGAGAGTAAGATGCCTTATACCAACTCAGCCAGCTAGGTCCATCTAGCTCACTATTGTCTGCACTGCCTGGGAGGACATTCTTAAACCTACCTAGAGACACCAGGAATCAAACCTGAAACCTTCTGCATGCACAGCAAGTGCTGCACCACTGAACTACAGCCTGCGGTTGGACACAGACTTAAGTGATGCCATGAAAATCAATTCATTAAAAAATAATAATCAATGAGACTTGTTATTCGAGGATCTATTCTAAGCATCCAAAGCTGTGTTTCTTCTGAATAAATTAGGATTTTTTCAACCGTTGCTTTTTTTTAACTATATAAACAAATAATTCACTCAAATAACTCAAAATTGTGTACGGGGGTTTGTTTGCTTCTGCCCAAAGAACCATAAGCATGCTAGAGCAGTGCTTGTAATTTATAATGGTCATGTGGTGAGAGTAACATTATTGATCCATGGAATTTCACCATCCTTCTCTGTGGTGGCCCCTTGGTTTGGAATGGCATCCCCTCCAAGGTGTACCTTGGCTGTCATGGTATGATATTTGATGATTGGTCAGGACTACGGATGGGGAAAAATTCAATTCACACTTAGAATCATAGAATCATAGAATCATAGAATCATAGAGTTGGAAGAGACCACAAGGGCCATCAAGTCCAACCCCCTGCCAAGCAGGAAACACCATCAGAGCACTCCTGACATATGGTTGTCAAGCCTCTGCTTAAAGACCTCCAAAGAAGGAGACTCCACCACACCACACTCCTGCCGCTGCCCTGCAAGCTCTGATAAGCTCCTCCCACTGCTAATCACCTACCTCAACAGAAACCCTGCCCCCTCTGACCTTTGTACAGGGAGAGCAGCTAATCAGCCACAAGTAACACACACAAGAAAACCCTTTTTTGCACCTTCTTCAGCTGCTGCCCTGCAAGCTCTGATAAGCTCCTCCCACTGCTAATCACCTACCTCAACAGAAACCCTGCCCCCTCTGACCTTTGTACAGGGAGAGCAGCTGATCAGCCACAAGTAACACACACAAGAAAACCCTTTTTTGCACCTTCTTCAGCTGCTGCCCTGCAAGCTCTGCAATGCACCACAGTGCACAAACTGAAACAGAGCCATCCTTTGAAATTCACACTTCTTCAATTTTGCAATGCAGTTCTCCAACCAAGCGATGTGTACAAAAATGAATGTATTAGGGTAACGTGTGCATTTAAAAAATGCAAATATTAGTGAAAATAACATACAAAAGTGCTGTATATTAGGGGAAAATGCATAGGGGAAAATGATTAAAAATGTGTAAAGCACATTGAAATGCAAACACACAAACACACACAGAAACACATTTATATATTGAAACTGATGTGGAAATGCAGAGAACTGAACTCAAGACTGGGGAAAAATGAGAAACGGAGAGATACCAGAATTGACAGATATGCTTATCCCAAGCTCTGAGCTTTGCGTGAGTGGGGTGTTGTGCTGAACCACTGTTCTGCATAGTTGTTTTGTGAACTTTGTTACTGATTATTTTTCTGGTTTTATATTATGATTCTAATGCAATTTGTGCTTGTTTCAATCATAATGCTTTTGCAACCTGCCTTGAGACCATTTGTTGAAGCATAGGCTGCAACATCAAAACATTAAATATTGTGACACATGCCCCCCCCCATCTCTGCTTAGAAGTAGCAAGAGATTCCAGGGGTCTTGGCACTTAACCAGTGTTTGTATTCCCTTGGGGAAAATGAGGCACAGGAGAGACTAGTATCTTAATGAAATACAGCTTATTCACATATCTTTACACCTGAATTTCATGGAGAGAGTTCATAGCATTTACATCCCAAAATGGGCTTGTCCTTCCCAGCAGCACAACACTGTATTCAGAGGCACCCTAAATTCCATCCCCTTGACTCTCCATAGCAGCTAGTTCCAGCCAGCCAGGATGTCTGTTGCCCTTCAGGCCCCACTTTGAGTTCTGCCCACTTCCTGTTGCTTCTTCCCAGAAAACCCCTGCTCCCAAAACCTCTGTTGTAAAAGGACAATCCTGCAGTGGCATCATTCTCCCCATTATCTTGGAAACCTCCCTCTGTGAGTTCCATTGAGGAGCTAATAGCTGACCATCAGCACCATTGTTTCTTCAGTGACCCACCTTCACCAGGCTGGCCTCATGAGGAAGTTAGCTGGTGCTAATCTCAGCCCATGGTAAAGTCAGGACTGAATGGATTTGCTCAAATTCCAACCCTTTAATGAATGTAGAGATTATGGGTTTGTGTGTGTGTGTGTGTGTGTGTGTGTGTGTGTGTGTGTGTGTTTTATTTCTCTCTCTCTCTCTCTCTCTCTCTCTCTCACACACACACACACACACACACACACACACACACACAGGCACAGAGTTCCATAAGTATACTGCACCAAAAGAAGATTTGTGTCTGGAAAGTGAATAAGAAATGAATCCCCTGTGGCGAGCACTATTAACAAGTTTCATTGTATTTCATTGATCCTGTGAAATTTTATGAGTGACAACAGCAGCTTCATAATATTGTGCAGCAACTTCCATCTCAGAGGATGCACTGTAATAAATGCACTTGCAAGAGCAGATATACAGACTTTTAAGTTGGGAATCACTTAATCCATCATGGGTCCTGTGTGTGGGGTGAAAGCATAGTTTACTATAGCAATGTGCTCCACAAAGGAGGGGAGAACTATGCAGCCTTCCAGTAATTTCACAATCTAACTAAATTTGGGGAATGGATCACAGCTCCACAGCAGAGGAGTAGAGACTAACCTACTCAGGCTGCAATCATGTACATATTTATTAGGGAGTAATCCCCATGAAATTCAGTGGGGCTTACTTCTGAGTAACATATTGTTCAATTGACACGAACCAAGTCTAGAAACAGTGACAGCAATTTTTAACCAAGGTATATCACTTAGATAACTGCAGTACTTGAGTGCTCACCATTTCATTGCAAAGGAGAGAATCAAAACAGGTGGAGGTAACACAACATTTCACCCAGCAGAAAAGCAACTGTGACAGCATGGACTCCTTATGAACCAAAGCAAAACACTGTGGCCTTCTGTGTACAAAGCAGATGCTCTATCACTGAAACACAGCCCTTTCCAAAATCAAGGATGGGTTCCCCAAATACCCAACTTTGCTCACTGCTTATGCCTACAATGGGTGTGGAGTTTCTATTGTAGTTGGTGAAGGTGGGAAAAAAATCTTTGCACATGAACAGTGGTACTCTTGATTTAAAATTTCACATTTTCAAACATTTCTATAGTGACTGAGAAGAACTTTGTTTGGTCCACATCATAAAGTGGACTGTCCTGATCTGCAGTTTTTGCCCTAGTGTGGTGATAGAAATGTAACTATGTTTCACATTTTGCACTTTCCCAAACATTATGTTACAGCTGAAAAGATACACCAAAATTGATCATTACCATTCTAATATTGTATTTAAGTACACTGCTTAGAGGCTATTGTAGTTCAGTGACACAGAAACTCTTTAAATAAAATAAATAATAAAAACCCACTCAAGCAAAATTGATAAAATGCATCGAGACATTTATACAGCGTGGTCACATATTTGAATATGTATTTTGTTATAAAATGTGCATTTAAACAGATACCTTTAAAGTAACAAATTCTACAATTCTATGATTCTTAACTACCTATTTAAATTTTTGTGTGCCCCCCCAAACAAACATATCATAAATGGGGAAAATAGGATGGAAGAGACTCATGACTGACACAGACTGGAACTAGACTGACCTTTACATCCCAGGAGATCAGGTCCAGTTTTCCAAAGACATGCAAGCCCTCATTATGAACACATCTATTAGAGAAGACAAGGTTGTGGTTTCGGGGGCTCCTGACTCAGCCTAAACTGAGTTGCCTATTATAACTTCAGCTTAAATATCTCCTAAATAGACTCTAAGTTGAGCCAACAGTGCAGGTTTAACAGTTCCATTATATCCTGTGAAATCAATTCCAGGGGAGCCCAAGTATAAATAGCTGAAGCGCAGATGAAGTATGACAGAGTGAAGAGCCACAGCTGTCCCTGACTCGAGGCGGAACATTCCTTAACATATTTCAATGGAAAGCAGAATGCAGCTCAACAACATATGCTCATGATTATTTTGGACAACCTGATAGCATTTCTCTTCTCAGAGTTGTGGCTGCACCAGTCGGTGAATTGAAGCAGAACACCTGCGAATTGGCAGTGCATATTTCTTATAGCTAATGCACCGGTGACATATTCAAGGCCATGGTTTCAACTGGGGCCCTCTTCTGAGGCTGTTCAGTTTTAGGAACATACAAAGCTGCCTTATAGCTAGTCAGACCATTGATCCATCCAGCTCAGTACTGTCTACACGGACTGGCAGAAGCTCTCCAGGGTTTCAAACAGGGTTCTCTCTCAGCCATTGTAGACAATACTGAGCTTGATAGACCAATAGTCTGAATCACTTTAAGGTAGTTCCCCCTCTGAGTGGAATTCAACACCACTTTCTTCTTATTTTTCCATCGGTGCGAGCATTTCTGTTTGCCAAATAGAATGGTCTCCCTCTCTTCTGCACACCATTCTGGGGTGGGTTCTCTTGACCCTCCAGAGCAGATTTGGGGAAAATGGGGGGGGGGGAGTCTTATTGCACTAATGGGAGCCCTCACAGTTGTTTGTGCTAGCACACCAGGTCAGCTGTATCAGGGCCTACCTTTCTATGTTACATTGAAAGCTTTAGAATTGCATTTCATATACTGACAATTAGATTTGAAATGCATAGGTTATTTTAGCCATAATTAGTCTTTCAGATCCCCCCCATTACATCTTTCTTTTTTTTTGTTTAGTAAATTCCATATTATCACACACACACACTGACGAAAACTCTCTCAGGAATGTTCATTAGGAAGTGCAAAGATTCCGTCCACACTCTTCTGTAATAAATGTAAGGTTCATTAATATTCAAGGAAACTTGAATATTAACCAATACATTTTGGCTACAAACATGTCAATAGGGTTCTTTTTGGTTTGCTTGTTTCAAGATCCAGAATCCTCTTGTGAAATATTACAGCTACTCTGCTGTAGCAATATGGCAGCATCCTTGACTACATTTGCGAGGCTCTTGCCTGGATGAAACAATAGTCCTAGGTAAATAAAACTTTATAGAGCACATTAAAACAGTGATGATACATATTCTCCTTCTTTAACATTGTCCTTGGAATTCGAACAATGTGTGTGGTGGGGTATATGCTAATGGCGTTGCTGTCTCTCCTTCTATTGTCTACCTGCGTTACTAAGCAGGGAGAAACTAGGTAACATCTATTTTCTGAAATCTGCCCTTGTATTTCTTGAAATGATTATCACCTGGCGAAAGTTTTGGGTTTTTTGACTTCCACTTCAAGGCACGTTAGAATTCATTTATACTTTTGGTAGGTGGGTGCGTGGGATTAAGCTTAATTTATCCTTTCATGGTAGATTCGAGTGGTGTGGGCTTACTTTTAAGCAAATCTCCATCATTCTGCAGGCTCTCGAGATGTCCATGGTTCCTGATCTGAAGAAAGCCCCATGAGAATGGTTGCCTCATGCAGCATTTTACCTTGGGCTTTAAATGAAGTGTGCGAAATCTGGGAGGCAAGCTACTGAATCAACCAATTTCCTTCCTCTCACCTTATAAAAACAAAACCTTCCACAGTGATTGAATAGTTGAAAGACAAGAAAAAGAAAGAACCCCTGGCCACATCATAAAGTGAAGTAAGGTAAACCTTCTAGAAATCCCTCCTGGCCTTGATCCTTAATTTCATCCACATCCATTCAACAATTGGTCCAAGGATTACCTCTCAAAAAAAAAAAAATATTAATCACAACTCTAATTTAAAGTATCTTGGTCTCAAAAGACACATACTGCAAGTAATGTATTTTTAAAACATTTTTAAATATACTGTGATACATTATATTCAGCAGAGAACTACACTGAAACATTTGGCACGTGCAAAATCAGATGCACAATGCTTGGTGCATGTACTCAGAAGAAGTAAGCCAATGTATGCAGTGGGACTTCATCACCAGAACATTAGAAGAGCCTGTTGGATCACCAATCTAGTCCAGCACCCTGTTCTCACAGTGGCCAGCCCAATGCCTATGGGAAGCCTGAAAGCAGGACTTTGTTGTACCAGCAACTGGTATTCTGACAGTGAAGGTAAAACATAGCCATTGTGGTAAGTAACTGTTGACAGCCTTGTCCTCCTGCTTCTTCAGAGGAAGTGTAACCCTATCAAGAACAGGAACCCCCCACTAACAGTGCCTCAGTCTTATCTGGATTGAGCTTCAGTTTATTGGCTCTCATCCAGTCCGTTACTGAGCAAGAAAATGGTCCCACACATCCACTGCCACAGATATAAAGGAGAAATAGAACTGTTTGCTGGCATATTTCTGGCAACGTACTCCAAAACTCAGTGGCTTAATGTAGATGTTTAAGAGCATAATGGATAAAATCAAACCCTGAGGAACGCCCCCCCCCCCACTGAAGGCTCCACAGGACTGAAGAGCACCCCTCAAGCATTACCGTCTGGAAATGACCATCCAAGTAGAGGAGGAACTTAGCAGTTTTCACAAATATCAAACTCCTCATGTATATTTAGAATATTCAGAGAAGAATTAAAATGTGCTCCTAAGGAAAGCTCTCAGCTGATCTTAAAGACCAGCAGGGGACATCAGGGGAAGAGACCTTTTCCAAGGTATATAGGGCATATTAATTTTGCAAGCCTGCCCCCCCAACACCTATCTATATGGCTTTATATATTCCATAAACTTTTTTTTTAAAAAAAATCAGAAAGCAATTACCTTGCACTATCTGAAGTTTAATATATATGCCCCAGCTTAATTTATTCTAATTTATAATTCAGAAGTGGGTATCCTTAAGGTAATCGCGTTCTGTAGCACAGTATGATTGCAACACACGAAAAATTAATTTGGTCATTTATCAAGCACCCCAGTCACCAAAAATTAAAAAAAGAATAAAAAGAATCTCTTGAGCTGAAGGTAAATCGGATATTCAGAGACAATCTGGATTTGAGGTAACATCATCCCTCAAATCAATTTCTGGTACATTTATAGGCATCTGCCAGACAAAGCTTCTGCAAAGTCCCCTAACACATCCTCAAATCCTCCTCAGCTGCGTACACACAATACATTTAAAGCACACTGCTTACCCTAAATAATCATGGGAAATGTAGTTTATCCATCACAGAGCTACAGTTCACAACACCATGAATGAACTACAGTTCTCATGTTTCTTTGACAGAAGTCATTTGCTTTAAATGTGTTTTTTAAATGCATGAAATGTATGCAGTGGTCACTCAGGTCAGGGAACAAGCCTGGAACATTTTGTAGGGCACCAGAGAATATCACAATGCATGCTCTGTATGTTTGTTGCTAAAAGGTCTGGTCAAGGAGAAGGAAATGTCTATAGATTCAGTTGCCTGGAGATGTAACTTCCTGGTTCATTTTGACTTCCTTTTTCTCTTTCTAGGAATCCCAAGAACAAAGGAAGTGGTAGCAGCTGGACAGCAGACTGAGCACACACATAAATCAGCTCTTCAAAGCCTTTACCATACAGAGAGATGGGTTAAATTTCTACTTAGATTAGGTCTTGGGAACCTGTAGCCTTCAAATGTCATTTGAACTCCCATCAGCCCATGTCAGCAGGACCAATGACTATGCCTGGGAGTTGCATGGTGAGAGTTGCAGCCCATGAACAGATGGAGGGACGTGGGGTCCCCAGCCCTGATTTGTTCCTAAATCTGCATATAAAAATCACATTTTCATGTGCAGGTAAATCTGTGGCCCCTTTTGTCCTATTTTGCTGATGAAGGACTATCACACAGAAGCTGGAGCATGGTTGAATGGCCATCTGTCAAGGATCCGTTAGCTGTGATTCATGCATCGCAGGAGGTTGGACTTGACGACCCTTTGAATCCCTTTAAATATATGATTCTATTAATTTCCTCCTTGCCTACTGCGCACCCTACACACAACAAAAGGCTGGATTGGAGCCAAAGTGTTGGATTTATGCAGATTTTTATGTTCTCCTGGTCCCAATATTACCTTTTGCCATTCATCCTCACGACTGTAGGAAGAATCCCATTCCTCTCAACATCTCTGGCCAACAAAAGTTCAGGCTCCAGAAAGTGCAGCAATTTACACTATATCTTTTTCCCCCTGTGGCGCGCATATGGATAGCTGAGTTTTGAGAGGCTAGGGAAGTGTTTCTTCATAGCAGGGGTCCTCAAATAAATGAAAAGAATAAATTGATTGGGGAAAGCCGAGTCCTCCTCAGTAATTATATAGGTTAAGACATTCCTGCCAGCTATTTTAAAACCTAGAAAATTGTCCCCATTGCATTTTTTTTTATTTTTTTTGAAGCATGCAAGTTTCAGAGAACACCCCCGGCAGTTTAAAAAAACAAAACAAAACAAAACAAAAAAACCCTCTGCAACTTCCCACTGCCTGGCACCCTGTTGACAGAGTACCCAATTATGGCGGTTGGCATGGCACTATACTACAAGAAAGAAGGGTCTCATTTACACTATATATGCACACGCTGGAATCCTGGGTATTGCTCCAATCGCTACTACTTATCTGAGACCTTCTTCCTCCAGGGCCTGGAATTAATCACTAGAATATACAAAAATCAGCTAAATTCAATGTAAATTGGCAAAGGCCTGGTTTAATTGGCCGCTGTAGTGGAACCCATTTTTGAGCCGCATGGAAGCACGGCACAGATTCAAGAGTATGCCTACTAAAGAAAAATGTGCTATGTGCTAAATATGCACATAGGGAAATGGGGTGGGGGGAGGGAACCTTATTGGCGGGTGTCTACCGATGAAGGGAGAGCCATTAAATATTGCAATGACTCTCAAGGCTCATTCTGATTTCAGGTGGCCAGCTGTAGGGATGTCAGAGAGTTCTGAAGGGAATGGGAACAGAAATGGCCAATGTTTGCATGTTCGTCCCATATCCGTAATGGAAATCAATTCAGCAAATATGATCAGTATTCACTGTTGTTGCTTTCAGTCCACAAATTGTACCTAATTGATTATTCCCCACCCAATGTGCATTGTGTTCCGTTGCTCTGAATAATGTAACTACAGCATGATTAATTATGTAAATTACAGATTTATGTAATTTCACCACGGAGGGCTGCAAGGTGAGGAATATTGTTTTGGGCGGAAGACGAAGTGCAGTTGAATGGAAGCACTGCAGATTGTAAGAGGCTCTGATTTACCCAGAAAAGCTCTGTTGGGTGGCACAATGAGGATGCCATGGAGGCTGTACAGAAGTCTGGAAATTGTAGTTCTCTGAGGGGACTGGGTGTCTCCTAACAACTCTTAGCACCTTAACAATTTTCCATGATTCTTTGGGGGAGCCATGACTATTTGAAGTGGTATGATACTGCTTTAAACAGAAGGGGCAGAAGTGCAGAAGGGCCTGTGTGTCATATGAAGTACTTCCATTTACCTGTCCTGAAGCTGGAAGGTGGAGGGGGGAGGTCAGGATTCCCATCACACTTGCACAATTTATTTTGTGCACATGGATGCACATAAATGCATCTCATGATAGAAGCAGCCTTGAGACATAAATAGATCTCACCCTATAAGCAAACAATTTGTAATGAAAAGTGGAACAAAAGTCCCATAAACACATTCATTCATTCATTCATACAATGTTAATGCCATTGGTCAGCATCCACACCAATAGTGCAAGCACACAGTGGAATTTCCCTTCCCCATGTAGTCCCTAAACCAGATATGGAGAATTGAGGGAACTCCAAAACTTATTTAGGGAGGGAACTCCAAAACCTATTCAGGGAATGTGTGTCAAGGTGGGATTTTCAACCTATTTCTCAAATGGGTTCCGGATTTCTAATGTGAGAACCAGAATAAGTTTGAAAAGCAATAATAGGAACATGGAGAGGGAGGGAACTAAATTTCCTTTGTCACATATTGTACCTAACTTGCAACACTAAGGTTTGACCAACTATCCTGTGTTCCATTTTCAAATTAAAAGTTGCCCTTTTAAGATCATTGAACTTTTTGTTAAAAAGCAGGCAACCATTAAATATATAATAACCCCAAGCTGTTTCATGGGGTACGTTTTGCAGCCTTTGAGCAATGAAGTTTTTATATGCTTGAAATTTTCAGAATGTACAATGACCAAAGAATTCTCAGAATTCTTTGGGGAAAGCCCTAGCTGTGTAAAGTGGTATCCGAGTGCCTTAAATGCATGGTGCAAAGGTGCTCTTAGTGTAGAAATGACACCATCAACAGGGAATTGGAGAAGATTCTAACATTATTACTTCAAGTTTTATTTTTATATATATATATATAGGGGTGGACTGGACTGGACTGGGAGAATAGGAAAGAAAAATAGACCAGGAAGACTGCTGGCATTCACACTAGGTCTCAGCCCTGCTTATGATACAGTCCAGCTCAACAGTTCTGCAGCTTATAAAATAAAGTGCATTCTGTGCAATTTAAAAATGCACCACATTGTCATTACTTTTACAGAGCTGGGCAATGGGTCTGGCTTTTACATTTGGCATGGAGGAAGCAGGATGAGCAAGTCCTTTGAATACAATGAAACAGCCACTGGAAAGTCCCTTAAATAATAATATTGAACTATATCTCCGCTTCACATTTCATAAATAATGAACGAGGGGGAAATACCTAGTAGCTACACATTCTGTAGTGCACTACCTATGCAAGCCAACTCTGAATCTAAGGATCTCTAAATGCGAGAAAAATTTAATTTGGTAGCATTTTTTTAAAGCTAAAAATTCAATTTACTTGGCATGTGCAATAATTTCCCCCTCACAGCTATAGTCATAACTGGATTTTTTTTTAGCTCCTGAAAACCAAGAGCTTTGCAATATAGCGAAAAGCAAGAAAAAATGTGACCAAAACTGCTTAGAATACAAAAATATTGTGCTTCTGATCTAATGTTAGGAAAATGTTTTCCACTATTAAGTCATTCATCCCCCCTCCTTTTTTTTATAACCCTGTGTGTGCTTCTCTCCTCAAGGCAATGCACAGTTTGCTACCTTAAAATGCTTTTGTAAATTAAAAGGTGTGACTTAATTTTCATATTGAAAATTCATAGGAAAATTTGTTAGCTTTAACCATTTCTCCCCCTTAGGAAACATCAAGCACACTCTGAAGGATTAAAAACAATACAGGATTCCTCTACATCTGGAGCAGCCAGGTTTGTCCTTTCTAGACAATGATGGGCTATATTTCTAGACACTGGCTGGGCTTGATGAGAGTTGTAGTCCAACAACATCTGGAAGGCACCACATTGGATAACTCTGCACAACACCATTATCTCACTTCCATTTTAATGCTTGGATATAGTAAAATCCAAAGGACAGACCATCCTTTTATACTAAGGTCACACCTACACCATGCATTTAAAGCACATGGCTTCCCCCAAAAGAATCCTGGGAACCACAGTTTGCCCACCAGAGAGCTATGATTCCCATAACCCTTAACAAACTACAGTTCCCAGGGTTCTCTGTGTGGGGGAAGCCATGAGCTTTACATGTATAGTATGGATATGGCCAAGAATTGTCTTTGTGGGTAAAGAACACTTCCCCTATGAGAACAATTTGGTAGCACCTTAGCTTACCACATGTTACTACAGAAGTGGTCTAAATGTTCAGTGCTGGACTATAATCTGTGAGACCGGGATTCATAATCCCACTCAGATATAAAGCTTGATGGGTGACAATCTCTCAGTCTCACAGGGTAGTTGTGGGGTTCAAATTGGTTGGGGCACAAGCATGTATTCACCCTGAATTATTGGGAGAAAGAGTAAATAAATACAAACATAACGGAACATCAGAATCCATTTCAAATTCTACGTAACAGAAAGAAATGGCAAGAGGTCATACTCAGAGCAGATCCACCAAAATCAACAGACTTAACTAACTTGAGTCCAAAAATTTCTGAAAATTACTAACTATTTATAGCATCCAAGATCTCTTCCCCACGTTGACCCAATTTTCCAATCTAATGGAATTGCATGGCCAATGCTAATTAAATTCTGCTTGTTTGGTGCAAGAGATATATTTTCTTTCAACAGCTTAACATTAAGAAAAATTGTAAACCTGAATGTCATACAGGTATACACAGTCAACAGGCTAGATTAGAGGCAAAGATAAGTAAGATTGTGATGGTGGTGAGTATGATCATTTAGACTTTCTTGATGTTAACTGAATGACTAAAATAACTTTGGCATAAAAAATATACTGTAGTCAAGACAACTTGCATATTATTTGTTTTGGGGTATTTATTAATCTACTAACTGATCACACTGAACTGCTCCCTGAGTACACATTTCCCACCAAAAATGTTTGCAGAAAGATTTTTTTTGCAGAAAGAGTATGTTATTAAAACCAGAAGTAAAATTACTTAGCGATATTAAAACTATTTGATTAATTAAAATAATAATCAGTTAACCAAGAGCAAGTTAAGAGCAACAAAAATTCTAACAAAGCTTTATGTAGAACTACTGAGCCATCAATAACAGGCTTCATCAACTTGGTTTGGATTACAGATGGTTTTGGATTACAGTTCCTGCCAACCTTGGCCAGCATTGGATGAGACTCATGGGAGTTGAAATCCAAAGAATTTGGAAGACACCAGGCTGGCAAAGTCTGCTCTGGGCCAATAATGTTGATTCTGCTCCCATCACCATATAAGATTCTTTTACATAAAGGTTATAGGACATGGGTTGTCATCCTAGTCCCTTCCACCCACTAGTGGGCATTTCAGGATTCCAGGTGGGCAGTAGGGGGTTCTAAGGCACAAGCTGAATCCTCCTTCCACCGAGAGAGATGAATGCTGTATCTATTCATCTCTCTCGCACTTCCTTAGCAGGAAGTGTGGGCAGGTGCAAGCGCACAAGCACACATGAATGCACGAAGAAGAGTGAGTGTAACACACGGGAAGAGGAAGTGTGGTAGCCAAGTTTGAATCTCCCCCCTCCCCTGTGTTTTGCTTATGTTTCTGAGGCACCAAGTGGGTACACGCATAGGTGGGCAGCTGCAGTAGAAAAATATTCAGTGGCCCTGCCTGTGAATGTACCCACCTTGCTTGGTCTGTGAATGTATCCATCTTGTATGGCCTGGTGTACCATATAAGACAGGGGTTGTCAACCTGGTCCCTACTGCCCACTAGTGGGCATTTCAAGATTCTAGATGGGTGGTAGGGGGTTCTATGGCACAAGATGAATCCTCCTTCCACTGAGCACTGGTGGGCGGTAAGCATCTTTACCATCAAGAAAGATGCATTAGTGGGTGGTAGGTATCAAAAGGTTGACTAGGAACAGGCCCTGGGATCATAGAGTCGGAAGGGACCCTGAGGATCATCTGGTCCAACTCCCTGCAATGCAGAAATATGCAGCTGTACCATACAGGGATTGAAACTGCAACCTTTGTGTTATCAGCACCACGCTCTACCACTGAGCCCTACCCTAACAAGGCTTTGTCCATTGGCGAATGGGACCATAAAATGTTTGCCTGTCCTGCTGACAAACTGCATTATCAAACTGGTGAAATCTATGGGGGGGGGGAAAGAAAAGAACTATATTTTGCATGGTAAAATATTCTATTACATGGGAGATGTTCTATTATGGCTACTGATATTTAGGCATTTTTAGGTATCATGGTTTCACCGCACAATGCGTCCTCATCCACAGAATCATAGAATTGTAGAGCTGGAAGGGGCCCAAAGGCCCCCCATCATCCTCCTCCCCCCTACTGAGTTCTACAAGGGCAACATTGGGACTAAAGAGGAGGAAGCTCATAGGCAGTGCCACCACTGCCTGTGAGAAAGCAGGTGGGGTTGACATAGGTTTGTGGGATAGTGCTCCATTCAGCTTAATGGAACCCTGACTATTAAGTGTGTGTAAAGAAAGATGATGATGATGATAACAATAACAATAATTTATTTATACCCCGCCCATCTGGCTGGGTTTCCCCAGCCACTCTGGGCAGCTCCCAACAGAACACAAATAACAACAATAAAAAAGCAACAACATCAAACATTAAAAATTTCCCTAAACCGGGCTGCCTTCAGATTTAGAAGTCAGATAGTTTTTTATTTCCTTGGCATCTGAAGGGATGGCGTTCCACAGGGCGGGTGCCACTACCAAGAAGACCCTCTGCCTGGTTCCCTGTAGCTTCACTTCTCTCAGTGAGGGAGCCACCAGAAGGCCCTTGGAGCTGGACCTCAGTGTCCAGGCTGAATGATGGAGGTGGAGATGCTCCTTCAGGTATACTGGGCCGAGGCCGTTTAGGGCTTTAAAGGTCAGCACCAACACTTTGAATTGTGCTCGGAAACATAATGGGAGCCATTATAGGTCTTTCAGGACCAGTGGTTTGTGGTAATGAAGGCCACTCCCGTCACTATTGTAGCTGGGAGAGAGAGAAGAGTAGGATCCATTAGTTAACCCTCAGTTGTGGGCTGGTTTAACCTTTAAATAACTACATCCACCCACACCAAAA
The DNA here is from genome assembly GCF_964188315.1 of Podarcis muralis. NCBI lineage: Eukaryota > Metazoa > Chordata > Lepidosauria > Squamata > Lacertidae > Podarcis > Podarcis muralis. Next base: position 35,133,552 of record NC_135668.1, read on the forward strand.
TTAGGGACATAGTGAGCTTGAGGGTTTTTTTCTAGCTCAGTGACTCTCTGGGGTTTTAGGCAAGAATTTCTATCAGCTCTACCTGGAGATTTTGAGGATTGAACCTGGGACCTACTGCATACACTGAGCTAAAATTCCAGTCCTCATGGCTTTGAATACGGGGGAAGTTTAAATGAGAACATAAGAAATTGCCATATACTGAGTCAAACTATTGGGTCCATCTAGCTCAGTTTTGTGTACACTGACCTGGCAGAGGCTCTCCAGGGTCTTAAACTGCAGCCTTTCCCCAGCCCTAGCTGGAGATGCCATTGGGAACTGAACACAAAGCAGATGCTCTAACACTGAGTTAGCCTGGGCTGCAGGAAGAAGTGAATTAACAGCATGCTCTCTCTCTCTCTCTCTCTCTCTCTCTCTCTATATATATATATATATAGAATAATGCAACAGGAAACTATCAAAGAAAATGAATGAAAAAGAAACCAATACAAAGGAGTCTAGTGAGTTTGCAGAAAGAAAGAATGTGTGTGTGTGTTAAAGGCACAAGGAGAGCAGGTTATTATGGGTGGATGAAACACAAAACTAACAAGTAATCTCAAAGCGAGAATGAGGAGAGCTCTTTTCTGCTACCCTAGATTTGATTTCTCAACACTAGATTATACATCAAAGACACACCGGGTCAAAGTAGCAGTTTAAAATTCATACAAGCGTGCTTTAAATTGTCTACACATTAGGGTGGAATTGGTCCACATGCTTGTTTTATGGAAAGAAAATAGAAGGCTGAGCAGACTTTGGCAAATGGTATATCTTGATGAAATATTGCATACATGTTTCCTCGAGAGCAGATCTGATACAGCGAGATGGAAACAAACCCTAAAATAATAATGGGCAAATAAATGAAGTGAAACTCAGCAAAAGATGTAAAAGCAACAGAGATGGGATCTTGAATCTGTTGAGTTCTGCAAACACGTAAGCATCAGGCCAGGGCATAGAAATTCCAGAGTTGTTGGGCCTATATTTGCAAAATGTCTAGGGAAGAAAAAAGAGTGGCTTTTGGTGTCAAGCAGGAGATTCTGGCCAGCTGCTAGGTGTGAGTGTGAGAGGGAGGAAGAATGCCAAAAGAAAAATGAGAACAACACGCAACCTTTATATGATGTCTTTTCCAAATCTAAGATTACCTGGAATCTCATACCCTCCAACACCTGGATGGCAAAAACTGGGACACCATCTTCCTGGTTTTTTATTGTGAGAGAATGATCTTATATAATTTCACACCACAATTCCCCCTCTAAAAAAAGTGCTTTTGGAGGCACAGCACCCCTAAATTTGTGTTTTGGGGCACTGCAAGAAGGGGAATTCATGACACACATGTGTGATCACAGTGACCAAAATGGCCAAGCGTTTAAGTTGGTACCTTGTTCAACATTTTTTACCCAGTTGCAGGATGGGGAAAATTCTTTTTTTAAACACTCACATTCCCTTTTCCTTATGCCCCCTACCCACCCTCAACAGGGACTTCTTCAAATGGGAACTGCAGGAAGAAAAATTGCTGTCGGTATGGTTAGCAAAATGCTGTTTCGATCCCAGGAGATTAAAGGTTCTGTTGGAAAGCCAAGATAATAAAATCTAATAAATAAAAGCCTTCCCTGTTATATTGTGGGAAGATGCAGTGACAAATATTTGCATTTTATAAATTCTTTGTGTCACCTTTAATCTATTTAGTGTAATAGATCTTCTCCCAGCAGAACACCCCCAATTCAAGTATTGATTTAATATTTTAAAAATGCCCTGTCATTAAAATAAAAAAAATATAAAAAAAATCCAATACAGATGAGCATTATTAGTCAGGTCGAAGTCACAGAAATAATTTATAAAAATTATCTATCTGAACTGGTGTGCATTTGGATGAAAAAGATATTGATTTACAAATCAACTGTATTTTTTCTATAAATGAGATAAGTTTATAATTCAGCGTGATGTTTATAAATCCTGGACACAAGCTAGAAATCAGCAGCTTGATATATAAATCCAAAATTGTGCATATAAATCAGGGATTGTAAGAACTTGGGTATAAATTAAACCCATAAATATAGTGTAGTGTGCCAACCCACTTCATACCAGCTTAATTCATAAACTCGTCTAAAAAGAAACCTTTGGAATTTACAGATAATGTTACTTTTTCTCAAAATAGAAAAATACTCGAACTACTTTTTCTCAAATACTTTTTCTCAAAATACTTTTTCTCAAAAATATTTTTTCTAAAAGTAAAGGGTTTCTGCTACAAAGCAAAATAAATTTGGGCTTGCAAATATTATGTGGGGTTTCATGCATCTCTTTCCCTCTCTTCCACAAACAGGTGTTCCTCCATTACAGGGGGCAGAATGTTTTTAATGTAATCTTATTATATTTATGGTACCAAACTTTTGTGGGTTTGGTAAAGGTAAAGGTAAAGGGGCCCCTGACCATTAGGTCCAGTCGTGGCCAACTCTGGGGTTGCGGCGCTCATCTCACTTTACTGGCCGAGGGAGCCAGCATACAGCTTCCAGGTCATGTGGCCGGCATGACTAAGCCACTTCTGGAGAACCAGAGCAGCACACGGAAACGCCGTTTACCGTCCTGCCGGAGCGGTACCAATTTATCTACTTGCACTTTGATGTGCTTTCGAACTGCTAGGTTGGCAGGAGCAGGGACCAAGCAACGGGAGCTCACCGTGTCGCAGGGAATTGAACCGCCAACCTTCTGATCGGCAAGTACCGCGTCCCTTGGTACATTGTTATATATGCTATTATGTTGCATATTATGTTATTATGAAATTGTTCTTCTGATGATGAACATGTATTCCTGTTGCAAACAGCTTTGAGCAGGATTCCTTTTGTGGAAAAACAGCATGCAAATAAAACTCTGAATGAATGAATGAACAAACGTACGAATGAATGAATGAATGAATGAATGAATGAATGAATGAATGAAAACCCTCACTCTGTGGTGGCTGACATCACCTCCTCACTCCCAAGTGCATAATGTCCTGGAATGACACTAAGGGAAGGGGACTGTTGAAAATGCAAACTGGCAGCCAGGGTGCCAAAACAGTTCCTACTAGTGCCACTTACAGTGGCAGCAAAAGAAAGGAATCATGGGGAAAGAACCCATGGCTTCTTCCACTGCTAATGGTGACCCCATCCTACCCTGATAAAATGTTGGAAAATTTCTCCTGCCCCTGGGAGGAAATGATGAAATGATCTACCACTCTCCCAATTTCTTTGCCCACTATTTGGGCAGCAAATTATGAACAGACTCCTGTGTATGGCTCTGAATACAACACTAAAAAAATGTAAAACTGTTTTGCTGTTCCTTCCTTCCTTCCTTCCTTCCTTCCTTCCTGAACAGACAGAGTGAAGGCAAAAGGTACCCATGCCTACGGCCACTTAGCAAATCCCTGGCTGTGGTGAGATTTGAACTTGGAACTGCCCAGCTCCCCCTCCCAGAAAGAATAGTAGGCCAGTAATCTCCTGGTGCTCCATCCCATTACACATGGCTGAAGGGTTATTTCAGATGCTGTTCCACATGCACATGGCTATTTCAAATTATATATATTTTCAAAACGAAAACAAAATTCTTATGGGCCAGAGGCTATTTTCCATGATACTTTTTCCTCCTGTCACATTGTTTATACTGTATATTTTATGAGCACCAATGTTATTACAGAGTTCTCAACAATCATTTGGTAGTGTCTGCGACATAATTGAGTACAATTTTATTACCCTAGTGAGCAGGTATAAATGTTTAATTTGTGTGCACCACATGACAAGGAGAATTCTCGAAGCCAATAAATCTTTTTTTATTATTATTTTGCTCGTGCAATACCACACCTTCTGCCTGGCATGGGAGTATTTGTCCAAACTGCTCTATCAAGTTCTGCTTAAAATCCTAGGTGAATCATTCTTTTATTTTATTTTTTTGTTCTGTTTCTATTTCCTCTCAAGTATTCAGAAAGAAGTTAAGACCTGAAACTTGTAATGAAGACAGACACAGGGATGACTCAGAGTAAGGCTGAGTTCAGATAAGACATCAAACCATAGCTTGAACTAAACATTATTTACATGCGAAACCATGCTTTGATCTTCCAAATGTATGGTAGGAAAACCATAGTGGTTTCAGTTTCCATCATCTCCACACTCAAGTTCATACGTAGAATCAGAATCTATAATGGTCCCACCATCCTGACCAACTGGTTGTCAGATGAGTCGTCATGGGAGAAAGAAAAGGATGAGGAGGGCATGGAAGGCACCCTTAGTGAGAAGCAGCCTGAGAGAGAAGATGGAAGCCCTGCCCATTTGCAGGTTGGGGTGGCAGCCTCACTGACTCCCTGTCTTAGCACCTAATAAGGTACTTTAAGTATTGGAGGTCTGAGCTTTTTAGGGCATTATATACCAATATGAGTATCTTGAATTGGGCCTGGAAACAAACAGGCAACCAGTGCAGCTGTTTAAAAACAGGGGATGCATGAGATCTGAAGGGAACCTCAACCAATAATCTGGCCCCTGCATTTTAAAGTTTCCAGTTAAAGTTGTCTTCAAGGGCAATCCCATCCACATTCCCCTAGCACTATTGAAGCATACTGATTGATTAGCATCCCCCCACTTCCAGGACGTGAGGACTCAGAAGACATAACACCTCTGTCTTTTCAATATTTAGCTTCAGTTTATTGGCCCATGTCCAACCCATCACTGCCTCCAAGCACTGGTTGAACACCTCAACTGCCTCTCCTGATTCAGATGGAACAGAGAGATAGAGCTGGGTGTCGTCTGCATATTGATAACCCCACTCAAAATTTCATAGTGACAGCACCCAGTGGCTTAATTTGGAAGGTAAATAGAATGCAGGGTAGGATGGAACTATGTGGGACACTACAGGACAACTCTCATGGGGCTGAAGAGTAGCCTCCCATGGCTATGTTCTGGAAATTGCCCTGGAGGTAGGACTGGAAGCCCTGGAGCACGTTGCCCCCAACCCCCAACTCTCTGAAATGTTCAAGAAGGATACCATGGTCAACAGTATCAAAGGGTGCTAAGAGTTCAAGGAGAATGAGCAGGCTGGCACTCACCTCCCATCTCTCTCCCAATAAATGCCATAAACCACAACAAAGCACCATCAGCAATGGAAGAAGCCACGGGTTCTTTCCCCATGATTTCTTTCTTTTGCTGTCACCGTAATTGGCACCAGTAGGAACTGTTTTGGCCCCAACAAACCACTTCCCCAGGTTCAGTCCCTGGCATTTCCATGTAGCATACCCTCCAACATTTCTCTGATGAAAATAGGGACATCCAGTACTGTATATATACCTTGCTCATCTGACTGGGTTGCCCTAGCCACTCTGGGTGACCTCCAGCAAATATAATAAAATAATAAAACACTAAACATTTTAAAACTTCCCTATACTGAACTGCCTTCAGATGTCTTCTAAAGGTTGTATGGTTATTTATCTCCTTGGCTTAGGGGTTGCATTACTCCATGCCCTCCCACATTTCTCTGATGAAAATAGGGATGACCCAAGGAAAAGAGGGACATTCTGGGGTCAAATCAGAAACTGGGATGGCTTCTGTAAACCTGTGGCTGTCCCTGGAAAATAGAGACACTTGGAGGGTCTGACGTAGGGCTGGGATGGACTCCCTGCTTGAAACCTTGGAGAGCCACTGCTAGTCGGTGCAGACAATACAGCTAGACACACCAATGAGTCAGTAAAATAAAGCTTCCTATGTTTGCTTTTCTTTTGTATGGCTGCACACCAAAGCCTGCTGATACCACCTCCTTGTGTGTGTCTGTGGTGTCATTTTGGCTACATAAGCAATGGCACTCATGCCTGAACACTGGAAATGAAAGGGATTATTTAAACCTGCACATTAATGTAGAAGATTCAGGCTTCCTTTTGATATGCTAACAACCAGTTTTCCTTTGCCAGATGGGGGCATCCAGAGAGGTTTGGTCCCTACTGCTTTTGTTTATACAGCAAATTATTGTTTTGTTGTCTCAGGGAATTCAGAAGAGGGAATTGGAAGGCAAGACCAATCTAGATAAAACTTCTTACCAAATTAACTACTCTAATTTGTTTATGTCAAACTCATCATGGAGCTGCAAGAAGCAGCACTTTTCCATTTCAAGAGGCTTCACTGCTAATGTTTTGTCTGGAATGTTTTTATTTAAAAAAAGAAGAAGGAGAGAGGTGAAATAACAGTTCAGGATATTTCATATTACTGTGGGGGTTTTTATATAATATGTCTAAACTATTTGCATTTTATCTTATTCTTTTTTTCTTTTTTTTAAAAGGAGAGCAAAAAGGAAAATAAACCCTGAAAACCATCTTTCAACCCTGTGCAGTGTAAGAATGAAAATAATTTGAAAGTATGGCTATATTTACCCTCAACGACAGGGGAAATTTTTGACTTAGTTTGCATTTAAAGGTGAACTTAACTAATTTAGCCTTTGTAAAACAATATGCAAAGTGAAGCACAACCAGCCTTTGAAATTCACAATTCTCTAAATTTTGCAGTGCATTTCTCTACCTAATGTGTACGTTATGCAAGGGCAAACATGGGCATATTAGGCAAAACAACACACAGGGGTGTGTATTATGTGCACTCTGCACTCAACTGCTGCTGAATTTTCACAAGGAATTAAAACACACACACACACACACACACACACACAAAAACTCAAACTAATGTGGAAATTTAGAGAACTGAACTTAAAGAGTGGAAAAAACAACAACCTGAAACGGGCAGATTTTCCCATACCTATCTACACCGCAAATAGATTTATAATAGTTCAATTGTCATGACTGCTGTCAAGAAATCCTGGGAAATGCAGTTAGCTGGGAGTGCTGGAATAGTCTCTGTTAGTGGCCCCTTTCTGCAGAACTGCAATTCCCAGGGTTCTCAGAGTAGAGGAAATGACAGCAAAGTTGGTTCTGAAGTATATTAATGCCCTTTGTGATTCCTTTCATCTCAAATTTCAAACTCCTACCAGCCCCAGCCCCCATTAGAGATGATGGGAGTTGTAGTCCAACAACATATGGAAAACACCACGTTGGCTACTCCTGTGCTGTTATGTCAAATTTTAAAGGTTGAGAGGGTTGCTTTTATTTCTCTGACTACAGTCCCTTATTATCTGCATAGGTTAATAAACCTAACTTCAACATTGACCCCTTCACTGTACTCTTTTCAGTGCCTGCTAAAACATTTTTGTTTACTGTAGGTGAGCCTATCTGGATCCATAGAATGTTGACATGTGTTTGGATTTATTGTTTGTTACCTTGTCATGATTTTTCATGATTTTTGAATGTTTTAAATAGTTGCTTTTAACTGCTTTTTAATTATATTTTCATTGTTTTGTTCTTTTTGTAAACTGCTGTTGGCTTGTGTGTTACTTTACACTCAAGTAGAATTTAAATGTTATATGTGTGTGTGTGTGTGTGTGTAAAAAATGAACAAAACAATAAAACAATAAAATAATAAATAAGTGCTATTGAGTTCAGCCTAGGCCAATGGGCATAGGAGGCAACTTTAGCATTCCCCCCTGCTATTTTACACTTACTGAAATTACTGGACCTATGACAGTCCATTGAAGACAGGAGGGCCTGGCGTGCTTTGGTCCATGGGGTCACAAAGAGTCGGACACGACTAAACGACTAAACAACAAAACATGACAGTCCATTAATGTCAATGGGTCTACTCTGAGTAGGATTAACTTTGGGTACAACTCTCTTACATTTTCTCTTCTGTTTCATACTATATATCAACACACTACAGCCAAAGAAGCCTAAACAAAGAAGTGATCACACCCTTATCAACAACATTTCCTCCCCTGCAAATTTTGAGGATGCCATCTTCATTTTAACAGATCCACCCAAAGTGGGAACATCCCATCTGATTCATTGTTTCGTTCTCTGGAATCTCAGTGGCTGCATCATCATATCTGGTTAAAAGCTTATTTCTTGAGCCTCAGATAATAGAGCACATTCAAAAATGCTAATCCTGAAAACCTCTGTCTTAATTTGTTCAAACATTTCAGATGCGGACACTGGCTAACCAACAGGACTTATTTCCACTTACACATTTCCCTGGCAGTGTATATTTTCAGGTAATCGTGAAACAATTGTCTTGGTTTTTTTTCTTCCTTTCAGGGTTTTATTTTTTCCTGTCTAAAATGAAAGACTATCAAATGCTCAGTAACGTATTTAGACAAGACTCTGAGAAACAGTTTTGCGTATCACTTTGGCACTGAGAGTGCAATTTCCGTGACATGAAAAAAGGTCCTGCCGAACAGCCAGATGGTAAATAAGCCACAGTTCATCACTTAGGTTCATACAGCACATTACCTCACATTTTTCATCAATTCCCACTCTAAACTTAACACAGTGAATACAACAGTGAAGAGTCACATCTTTCTTCCGCACACTATCAATCTGGCCCATGAATATTAATCTCTCTCGTATCTCCAGAAGTAATTACTTCTAATAAGCCAAAGAGTTTCTACTCGATAAGTTAAAACTAGAGTGAAGAGAAAGGAAAGGAGGGAGTAGGATGTGAAGTGATTCTAAGAACACTGTTGCTTCCCTGCTTGGCTCTGTGGCTGAGCTGACACACAGGCTGCATCCAGACAGCGCTTTATTCTGTCTTCATGACATTTCCTGCTAATATTTCCTGCACACACAACCCACTTCGGCACCTCAATACTCACTCCTAACTCTAGATCATTTATGAGCAAAGCACAGGCCCCAAGACTGATCCTTGGGGTAGTCCACTTCTCTCCATTTGAAGAACTGTCCATTATTCCCACTCTTTGCTTCTGGAAACTTAACCAAACCCTGAGTTTGGTTCACTGACTGCAAAGCTTACTTGAGAGTCTTATTAAGAATTTGGGGTTTCGTTGGGCAGAAAGGGGTATCCTGGCCCACTCACCCTGTTGCTGAACTCACACATCTAATGTGCCTTGACATTCTGTCAGTGGGAGCTCCATCTAGCTCATGGAGCAGGAATCTGAAAAAGTTCCATGGGATGAGTTACTGCTTGCAACTGTTAAGGAAGGCTCCAACTGTGATGGGCTGGAAGGGATCTATAGCAGCCAGCTCCCAGCACCACCAGTACAGTGGTACCTTGGTTTAGGAATAGCTTAGTTTATGAACAACTTGGATTAAGAACACTGCAAACCCGGAAGGAGGTGTTTTGGTTTGTGAACTTTGCCTTGGAATAAGAACATGTTTCGCTTCCTGTTGAATGTGTTCCATTTGTAAATTGAGTCCCCTGCTGCTATGGGAAAGCACACCTTGGTTTAAGAACGCTTTGGTTTAAGAACAGGCTTCCGGAACAGTTTGTAAACCAAGGTACCACTGTATTCTAGTCCTTCAGACAGTCAGATGTGTCTCTGTGAGCTTATGCTCCAGTCCTGGGCAACTGATCCCACAGCTTAAATACAGTCTGCTAACCTCACCAGCCAGTGGAGACATACCAGACTTTAGAAAGTTTGCAACTACTACAATATGCAACCATATGCTTAGTTAAATTGCTTATCTCTAAAAGGCATTAGGATGTCTGTTTAACTGTCACATTACAGTGTCAAGTAAAAAGGCTAAAGACATTGCAAAATATAATTTAGAGATGGGAGCCCCTTTATGTGTGTTTGTATGTGTGTGTGTGTTAATTTATGTGTGCAATTTCATGTTTGTATTGGATTTATACTGAATGTTGTTTTATTTTAGTCTGTTGTAAACTGCCTCTGATACACACACTCTCTCACACACACATCATAAAAGGAAATACACTGAGCGGAATGCTGACTCGTCACTCCTAAAATTATGAATAGGCACTAAAAGGAAATACAGAAGTTCATAAGAAGTTCATGTACTCTCTGGTCTTATGATATGTATTGCACATTTTTTAATGCAAAAGCTTATGCAGAATTAGATGCTCAATTCATGCTGATTTCAGTTGCAGCAAAGTACCTAATCACCTTCACAGAAAGTCTGAAAACTGCTCATGTCTGTTTCAATTATCCCCCTCCCTGAATATAAAAATAAGAGATGAATTGCAGAGAGCAGAGTTATCTTACATGGCCAGTTTTCAAACTGTCCTGGAGTTCCTTGGAATCATATTAGGGTATTCATCATAGAGGAGATTAGTAATGGTGGAGAAAATTACCTAAAAAGACATGGTGCCTCAATTTGCAAACTCTAGGGATGGACTCTGTAGCTGCTCTTTGCATCTGAACCAAACTTTTCGGTCCATTTTTATTTCACAATACAAAGGCGGCAGGGGAAAGAACATCAAAAGAGGCTGGCTGCTGGATCAGGCCAATGGTGTATCCAGTCCAGCATCCTGCCCTCCCAACTGGATGCCTTTATGGGAAGCCCACAAGCAAGACCTTCTCAAACCCAAGGGATGTCAGAGCCAGGGAACGAGACACCAAAAAGGAGCTTTCTTTTTCATTTCCTTTCTACAAAGTATCTGATGACACTAACCAGGCCTGACAGAGGGCTAGAGGGAAATGTAGAAATATATCTCTCTCATTTGAACATGAAGCTCATAGATGAGTTTAGAGGGATCGGGGCTTTGACAGAAAGAGTGTGCCATCCTCCCTTTGGTTGTGATAGGCCTCAGTTCAAAGCCATCATCTTAAATGTAAGCTTTCAACTCCCATGGAGGATCTGTGAGGACTCAGGCAAACTCACACATTGCAGTGGAAACCTAAACTGGAGGGAATGTTATCCTTTCAAAGGGTGGCTGTTGTTGTTTGGTTCATGTTTTCTTTTGGAAAGTGTGAATTAGGTGGTTTTACCTTTAATTGCAAAGCGAATTGAATTGACTGAGATGAACTCTTAGTGTATAAATGAATGCTGATGGTGCCAACGATGATGATGCCATTTTCCAGATTGTTGAGAGGCATTTGTAAAGATGATTTCTGCACACTAGAAGCAGCAGCGTTGCTCTTGGCAAACAGTTGCTGTGACTTGATGAGTGGTGAGGAGGAGACTGGTAGCAATGTTCCCAAACAAAAAACCAAATACCTGCTAACTCCATTTAACCAGAGAAGTAGGGGGCAGGGGAAGTTTTTAATGTCTCATGTTGCTGTTGTTGTTGTTGTTGTTGTTGTTGTTGTTACTATTTTAGTGCCTGCTAAAAAACAAAGCATTTTTGTTTAGGAAAGTCTATTCAGATATGTAGAATGTTGACATGTACTCTAATCTCTTTTTCCCACAGCTTATTGTAGATCTTAATTATTTTTCAGTAACTGTTGTGTTGTTTTTTTTACTGGTAATTTTATTGATTCATTCTTTTTGTAAATGGATTACAAACTAGCCGTATATTTTGTCATTTATTAAATGCCTATACCGCTATTCATCCGAGGATCAAAGGGTGGTTTACAATATAAAAACACAAAAATGCATAATATAGTAAGAAACCAAAATAATAGCCCTACCAACACCCAAAGCTTAAAAGGTCATTGATTGCTTAATTATCCAAAACCCTGGGAGAAGAGGAATGTTTTTGCCTGGCACCTAAAGATATGTAATGAAGGTGCCAGGTGAGTCTCCCTGGGGTGAGCATTCTAAAAATGGGAAGGCACCACAGAAAAGGCCTGTTCTTGTGTTGCCACGCTCTGGACCGCTTGTGGAGGAGGCACACAAAGAAGGGCCTCATATATCAATATTAGAGTGTGGTGTTGGGGTGAGATATTAATAGGAACATGTCAGTGACACATGCACACACGTGTATATCATGCCTTGCTCATCACATGCTAATACTTGTAGCATGCTAATAGTTTAATATTCGTATCATATTTATTTGAACATTCTGATAACATGTGCACACACAGACATTACCCTACCACAGATTTGGACAGGCTGTTGTAGGTCATCTAGTGCAATCCCTGCTCAAGGCAGGCAATCCAGAGGAAGAACATCCCCAGCTGATGGGTGATCTGTCCCTGACGGAAGACATTTAACTATTGTACAAGCAGATAAATAACTGAACGACAGAAATGCAGACACTGTCGTAAAAGAGGTTAAGGAGTCCATGGAGGGGGGTGGGGCAGGGCCAAGGAACAGCTGGGAGGGAGATACTAAACTACCACACAGAAAATGTGAAAAGACAAAATAATTCTACTATTACTAATACAGTCATGCCTCGGGTTGAAGTAGCTTCGGGATGAGTATTTTCGGGTTGTGCTCTGTGGAGACCCGGAAGTAATGGAGCACGTTACTTCCGGGTTTTGCCGCTCGCGCATGCGCAGATGCTCAAAATGATGTCATATGCATGCGCGGAAGCAGCAAATTGCAACCCGCACACGTGCAGACGCGGGTTGTGTTCGCTTCACATTGTTAATATGGTTTTAGTATGAAACACCCATTCTTGCAAGCAAGTTTTTCAAATGGCATGCATTTTAACAATACTTGTGCCAGCTTCTTCATGCACCCTTTCCCCTAAAATTCAGAGGTAGGGGAAGCTTTTTCATTCCAAGGGCCACATTCCCTTTTGTGCAACCTTCCAAGAGCCATATGCCAGTGGTGGGAAGGGCATATCCGCCAATATGAAACAGCCCCAAACCAGCACCCATCTTCTGGGGCCGCACTCCCATGTAAGCCCTCAAAAAAGCACTTTTTTTCAATGAGAATGCCCCCCCCCAAAAAAAACATATGAGATTGTGGTGGCCATTTTGGCTGCCGTCCTATTATGATAAAAATGGAAAGTCCATTCCCCACCACCACCAATGGAAGTTGGCAGGTATGGCAGGGCCAGAAGCAAGCGGGTGGAGCAACATGTGGAAATGTTACCTTTGTACAGTAGGTTAGCTTCTAAAGGTAAAAAGGTAAAGGGCCCCTGGACAGTTAAGTCCAGTCAAAGGCGAGTATGGGGTTGCGATGCTCATCTCACTTTCAGGCTGAGGGAGCTGGCGTTTGTCCACAGACAGCTTTCTGGGTCACATGGCCAGCATGACTAAACCCCTTCTGGAGCAACAGAATCAGGGTGATGGAAACCAGAGTACATGGAAATGCTGTTTACCTTCCTGCCACAGCAGTACCTATTGATCTACTTGCACTGGCATGCTTTCAAACTGCTAGGTTGGCAGGAGCTGGGACAGAGTAACAGGAGCTCACCCCATCTCAGGGATTCGAACCACCAACCTTCTGACTGGCAAGCCCAAGAGGCTCAGTGGTTTAGACCACAGCGACACCCGCATCCCTGTTAGCTTCTACATACACTTAAGTACACCTCTCTATCCTCTATCCAGAAAAGCACATTTCAGATGAAACTTATTCTACTGATACATTTCCAGAGCAGCACCAAGTCTGTCTCTCTTGATGCATGTCCCTTCTCCTGTTTCTTGTTTCTGGTGAATGAAGAAGTCCAAACATGAATCTGAAGCTTTGCAAACTTTCTTTTAGAAAGTTAGAATTATTATTTTAAATTGAAACATCCCGGAGTATAATTAAAGTGGCTCTGTGAGGCGCCATTTCATATAAATGGATATTTGTTCCAGACCACTGATCAGTGCAGCACACAGATAATTGATGTTAGCCATGTTGTGGAGAAAACATGTACTATTCCTGACACCAAATGAAAGAAAGCTTTGTTCATAATTTGTGCAAACTTGCTGCATCTTCCTTTTTCTAAGCACAATAAATGTTTGCTTTAAACAGTTTGCTTACAAAACAATATGAGGGATTGACCGAGGATGGGGAGAGTTCAATGTTCTCCCATGACCTGGTTGGACCATGCAGGCCTGTCTTTAGCATATGCGCCGCCGGGGTGCAAAAATCCACCCAGCGCCCCCAAATTTAGTTTAGCCCCCAAATCTTCCTCCTGAAGCCTCGCAGGCAAAGCTTGAGAGAACGTTTCTCCCTCCTCCTTTTGCTTTCTAAAAGACTCTCATTCCACAAGAGAGAAGTGGGGACTGTGTTTCGGGCAAACGAGTCTCTCGGCTGGTCAAGCCCCCCAAAAGGAGCTTCCAAACACCACCTCCGCCCTCACCCAAGAGCCCTTTATTACCACCAGCACGAGCCACCACCGCCTCCTGTGCAGGCGAACCGCTAGAATTGGACTCCTTGGGGGGAGGAGGCAGGGAGCCCCCACCTGCAGCCTGCTCAGTGGGGCCGGTGGAGGGAAGCAGGGTCTTGAAGACAGCAGAGCAGGAGGCAGCAACAGTTGCTGCTGTTTCTTTGTTCTGGAGGTGCCTCTTTCTTCCCCCGCTGGTTGCAGTGAGCGGCCTGCCAGGTGCAGGGCTGACTCAGAGCACCCCACGCTATGCCAGCCAGAGGGGCACGTGGCACTGGTGGCGGGGCGAGCACTGCTCCAGAATGGCCGCTCCGCCACCGCCATGCCTCGGTCTCACCAAGTTGCAGCTCCTCTGGCCGTGCTCCATGACCCACTCCTGCCCATGGGGGTCCCCACTTGCTCATGCCCCTCCCACTGCGCCAGTGCCTCAGCACGGAAGAAGGGACCAGCCGCAGATGAGCGCTTCTGGGAAGGACCTCCTCACAAGCCAGCGGAAGAGCCAGGGTCCCCTGGGTGCAGCCACATGGCCACAGCCCAGATACAGCCGTTGACGCATGCCCCTCCCCGGCCCCATGGCGCCTTCACATGAGACGCCTCAGATTATTTCATAACAGGTAGATAGTTAAGAGTTTAGGTGGCTTCAGCAGCAGTTGCCTGGCACCCCCCAGAATTTAGCACCCCTTGCACCCCCTGGGTAAACACGCCCCTGGGACCACGATCTGATTAAATTTGGACTGACAAGGGAAATCTCAGCTCCTGTAACATTGATGGACCTATTCAGATGGCCTGCCCTCAAAGACTGATGGCACTTAGTGTGTTATTGAATGCTGTGAAGGGTTTTCCAGTAGAGAAAGCTAGTGATCCTGTTGAAGCCCTGGTTTCTCTGTAGAATGGCAAAATTAAATGGGTGGTTGGCATGGTCAATAAGGCAATCAATAAATCAAAGATGTTGTCGTCATCATCATCATCATCATCACCATTTGGTTTTCTTATTTTTTTCTATTACAATTGCAAATAAACTAAATAATGAAACAGAATTTGCACGAGACATGAAGCGCAAATGCTTATTCAGAATTTAATGGCAGACTTTTATTATGTATATGGCTAGAAACAAAAATAGAGGATTCCCCTCACATGAAACCTTTTGGTTAATGTAAACAGTCTGGAATAAGAACACGTTATTTGGCTGTAATTTTGTATATATTGCTTAAACACAAGTGTCTGGATTAGGTTAGGTCGTTTTATTGTGCATCTGCACATTGTTATATGTAGAAAAAAAATAAACCAAATGTTAATAATAATTAAACATCATAAAAATATAAAAAATATATGTAATACAGGGTTTTCATTATATGCACTGTTCACATGGGACTTGTCACATGATCAGATATGTTCCCATTTCTTTTAAATCCCCCTTACCTGAACTAAACTGAAGTGTTTAAGGGAACAGAATGATAAATAGATGGGGAATAATCCCAGGATACAAAATAGCCCTGTGTAAATATAACACCCATTAGCACTTTGCTGAGAACTGTCCCACCCTTTAAAAAGCACAGATAGATCGGCTCCCCGCCTTTAATCCAGTTCAAGTTAGGGTGCTGTAGGTCCTGTTCAATTATGCAAAGGAGGAATGGCGTGCTGTTCGTGAAGTTTCATTCCCAGATAGCCACGGATAACACACACGGTAATACATGAGCCCTAGGCAGGTATATTAATCTCCTTAGCTACTGCTCCAGAAATGAAATGTCAGCTATAGCAACTCATTCTTCATCCCCCTTTTCCCCCAGTGCAGCTTTTCAATCACCTTCCATCTGCTACAGATTCTGATAGTCAAACAGGTCAGGAGGAAGACTGGGTCTCTGTGCCTCTCAAACATTCCCTAACCAGGAGCTCACAATGCAAAGTTGTCCTAGCAAAACCTGTTTGGACTTCTTTTGAAGTTCATCAGGCATTTTCGTTATGATGGAATCCCTAAATCCACTTTGAATTTCGTTTTAGCTGAAAATCTGCCAACAGCTCTTGCCTCCAGCTATGCTTCCTTCAGCCCATCTTATGTGTTAGTTATTTGCTTTTGTTTGCTATACCTTCTCACATAATACAGGATGAAGAGATAGTTCTGCTTCTACACCTGAGAACTTGAAAGAGGTTAATGTAACACATTTTCTAAAACAAACAAACTACAAGCATTCAGGACGGGATGTGCAGTCCTGGAAATTGTAGTCCAGTTGGCTTAATGTCTATTCTTCTGAAACTGGTAGAAAGCATTGTTGAAGATAGAATTACCAAGCAACTAGAATAACAAGTCTTGCTGATGCAAAATCAGCATGGCTGCTGCAAGCATAAGTCCCAACTCACTAACCTTTCAGAGTTATTTAAGAGAACCAACAACGATAAAGAAGTGATGCAGTTAACACTGTGTACTTAGACTTTCAAAAAGCTTTTGATAAAGTACCTCAACCAAAGACAGTGTGGTGTAGGGGTTAGAATGTTGGACTTGAACCTGGAAGACCAGGGTTCCAATCCCCACTCAGCCATGAAGCTTGCTGGGTTATCTTGAGCTTGTCAGCCTAACCTTCCTCTCAGGGTTGTTGTGGAGATAAAATGAGGAGGCGGGAGAACCATGTATACCACTATACCACTTTGAAATCCTTGGAGAAAAAAGTGGGATATAAATGCGAGGAGGAGGAGGAGGAACCTGAGTAAGATTAGCAGTAATGGAATTAGAGGAGAGGTCCTCTTTTGAATCACTAACTGGTTGAGAAACCAGAAGCAGAATAAATTGACAGTTTTCATGATGGAGGAATGTACAATGTCCCAGGGGAGTGGTTTGGGGACCTGTGCTTTTTAACTTGTTAAGTAGTTATACTGAGTTAGTGGTGAGCAGTGAGGGAGTCAAGTTTAGTACCATGGTCTGATCATGTTATTGTGTTGGTGAATATTTCTAGGGCAGGAGGACTGAAATTCTCCAAGATTTCAAGAGAAATAAGTGTGTGTGTGTGTGTGTGTGCGTGTGTGTGCGTGAGAGAGAGAGAGAGAGAGAGAGAGGGAGGGAGAGAAATTTTGGCTCACGGAATGTGAAATGATATTCTGTTGTTAAGTTTTCCCTTGGTGGGTGAAGGAAGCAATGGGCAATGAATGGAGGACAGGAAGGAGCAGGGGCCAACCCCATTGCTTCCTTCAACAGTGTTAAATAATATTAAAATTAGATCCATAGTTGCATCCAAAAATGGGGAGGCCATTTAGCTAAATATGCACCACAGGAGTGCCGAAATTCTCTAAAAGTTTGAGGTTGAAAAATTTAGAAAACAGCTGTCAGAACTGTAGTTTCAGGGATGGGGAAGACCAGCCCTTAAAAGAACAGCATGTAAAGATAAAGTGTAGGTAGGGGTGGCTGATCCTCACTGGGACCATTAATACAGGAGGCAGGAAGCCCAAAAAGTAGGTGGTGCCAGAGCCAATGACAGCCAGAGCCAACTCATCCTAGTTTTGTTCCCATCCTCCTCCTTGCTCCATTTTACAAGGGGAACACTGATGCTAAGGAGAAGGAAGTTTATGGGCAGTGTCACTTCCGGGACTCATTGTTCAGTAAGAAGGTGGGCAGGTGGGGGATGGCTCAGGGCGGACTGAGGTTGGTGGGGCAGTGCCTCACACTCCCCTAATGGGACAGCCTACACCAAGCATACCACACCAGCTTTGTTGAAGGTGGTAGGGTAATAATGAAGCATAAACCTGCTCTCTACCCTTCCCTCCAGCAGCCAAATACCTTGGTTTTTCACTTCAGCTTTGTCAATCATCCTCAATATTTGTTGCTGATAGCATCAGAAAACCAATTGTGCAACTCCTGCAATGCATTGTGTGTGGGAATCCTTGGCTAGTGTTATATAACTACTATCCAGGAGACTATCTGGTTTACTTTTGCTATCAGCAAAATGAATAATTTATCGTTTTTTTCTCTTTATGCTTGAAACTCCTGGCCAAGCTATTATTTGATTTCATGGGGCTCTCGCTGAATCCATCTGGCTCCCCCATAATTTATAAAGCGATAGCTCAAAGAATAGAAAGGACACTTTTCAAAGCTGGTAGGAAGATTCTTCCATCAGCAAATTTCATCCTAGGCAATTAAGTCACCAGAGACTAAAATACCCTCGGATCAGTGAGAGATTTCAGACCCAATATCTGAGAGAAGCCGCCCCCCCCCCCACTCCCCCAAACAATACACACCTTGACTGCAAGAAACTTTAAGAACAACTTCAAGCTTCCTCAAGCTTCTTCTAGAATCACTGGCTTAAGGCCCACACAAAACTTTATTTTCTCCAAAAACTTTTGCAATGTGTCATGTGTGTCAAAATCAACCCAGTTGTAAAATATTGTTGAATGCCCATTTGGTTTCCTAGGAGTATGACCTGGTAAAAGGTAGTTTCCTCCATTTCCTCCAGGGACAGCTGAATGTTCTCTCCTGAGCAGCGATGTCAGAGAATTCTGACAAAGATTGAAGCGGGCACAGAAATTGCCAATGTTCACTTATTTGTCCCATGTCAAAAACATAAATCAGTCCAGTGAATGCAATCATTATTCACTGTTGTTTTCATTCTATAAACAGTAAGTAACTGATTATGTGTGCACATTTGCATTGTGTTTCCTTTTCACTGAAATGAATGGGATGGAATAATGTGATTTGTGTAATTTCACCACAGCAGAATGCAAGGCGAGCAATGCAGTTTTGGGTGGAAGGTGAACTTCAGTGGAATGGAAACAGTGCTGCATGTTACGAATACAGGGCAGAATGGAAAACACCATCTCAAATCCCTACTGATGAGACAAAAATAAGAAGCTCCATGAACAAAACACATATGCCAATGAGCATTTTTCATAACGATCTATCTGGCTTGCTATTTTTTCTATGACAGAGATTGGTCCCCCCGTGGCAAAGCAGACCAACATGAAACTGCCCATCTGGATCACACTCTGGATTCTGCTGAATGTGTAGAACAGGTTTACCATACAGTGGTACCTCGGGTTACATACGCTTCAGGTTACAGACTCCGCTAACCCAGAAATACTATCTCGGGTTAAGAACTTTGCTTCAGGATGAGAACAGAAATCATGCAGCGGCAGCGTGGCGGCAGTGGGAGGCCCCATTATCTAACGTGGTGCTTCAGGTTAAGAACAGTTTCAGGTTAAGAACGGACCTCTGGAACGAATTAAGTATGTAACCAGAGGTACCACTGTACTTAAAATGTACAATATTAATAGCATGTTGATATTATTTAACTCCTTCCTAGCACTGTGCAATTGTTTAAAGAAAAAACAACAACAAATGGAAAAGGAATATGGATAGAAGTTTTATGAAGGCAATAATGGGGAACCTCAGCCTCAGGGGCTGGTTATGGCCCACCAGGCCTCCCTAGCTGGTTGCTCAACCCTGCCCAGGCTACCTGTCCTGCTTTGCACCTCCTTGAGTGTTTCTGCCTAGTATAAGGGCTTCTATCCACCTGCTTTTGTGTGAGGTGCTTTAACCATTGTGCAGCACTATTTAATACTGAGGCGTGTCAAGAAGCAGTGTCTAGGGCAGACCAGGTGTGTAAGAGGGACAGAGGATATCAAAATAGTCCAAGGTCTCACTCCTGTGTCCAAAAGTGAGGAATGAGCAGAATCCTCAAGGGAAAATGTAGGTTATGCCAGCCAAAGGATCAGACCAGATGATCCAAAGCCAGAGTGAGCAGAGTTGCCAGGTGGGAGAATAGGCAAAACAGCAGGAAAATAAGAAAATTAATCTGAAGGACTCAGACACATGGAAGGTTCAGATACCATTAATCTCTGTAGCTCAATATTGTCCATACTAGCAGAAAAGGAGATTTTCCTAGCCCAATCTGAAGATACTGCTGATGGAATCCAAGACCTTTTTCAGGGAAATAAGATGCCCTTCCCCTATGACCCTTCCATAGCAGAACAATGTTATTCACACCAGAAATCAAAGCTTCTGGACAGTATCACTCACCCTCCTCATAACTCTGTAGTGTATGTACTATGCTAGATAGAAGGTTCCCCCTTTGGCCTACTGGGGATTTGTTTCCAAAGATGTTATCAACTTATCAAACCAATTTGTGGCTTTTGCACTCAACCTCTGTCATCAAGGCAGCGTAGCAATGAGCTGCAACTAAGAGTATCTTAGTACTCCTGTTGGATCAATAAATACACAGTTCTGCAGATCCAATCCTTCACTAAAGCCGTTGCACAGTCATTAAAACCTTTGCAATAACTTCCCCACAGTCAGGAATAAAGATGAATTTTACTAAACTGTCTTTAAAACACACACTCACACACACTTTAAAATTTATGGTTGTTGTTGTTATTTTATATTTCTTAGTGACTTTTCTCACTGAGTAATCCAAAGTGACTTAAATTAAATGCAGTTTAAAACAACCAATTTTTTTAAAAAACCAACACATTAAAAACACAGATATACACGTAAAAGGTAGGATTGATACCACACTGAAAGAGGCCACCATAACGCCCTTCATATTAAGAGTTTCCCCAAAGCCCTGGTATAGAGAAAAGTCTTTGCCTGGTGTAAGACAGAGATCACAATAGGCATGCCCCCCTGGGGAGAGTATTTCACAAATGGGGGGGGGCACATCACTGAAAGGGTCCGTTCTTGTGTTGCCACTCTCCAAATATTCCATGACTTGATGGGAAAAGATGTTGGTGTAGAAGAAACCATGCTTCAAAGTGTCCGTATTTTGAAAAAAGAGACAAACTTTCCCTGCTACAAACTGAATACAATATTATAACACATTTCTAAAATCATGTCTGCCAGAGGCAGACCAAGACATTTTGCTGCCTGAAATAGATCAGCCACCTCACCGTGTGTCCTTAAGCCAATCATTACCTCTCAGCTTAACCTATCTCACAGGGTTGTGGTGAAGATACCCACAGGGAGGGAGGGGCATGTATCTCACACTTAGCTCCTGGAGAGAGGGTAGGAAACAAATGTTACAAAACACACTGCCAACTCCTTATTTCTTCAAAGCATCTGGGAGCAGGGCATTTCCACATGAGGCTGGGAAACACGATTTTCTGTACACCTGGTGTAGGGCACTAAGGTTTGTGCAACTCATAGTCACAGGTTTCCCATCCCTCTGCTTCTCATGTAGATAAGCAGGCAGTCTTTTCCGTGGGTAAGGAGGTAAGGAGTTCAGCTTGATATTGGACAGTTTTATTAACAGTATTACATTGCTGAGTAACACAAACAACCCTTCCCCTAAGACTGCAAGAAGAGTCCTGCTGGATCAAGCCAGAAGATTAATCTAGTCCAGCATCCTAATCTCACAGTAAACCACCAGGTGCCTCTTCTAGGAAGCCCCAAAGCAAGACCTGAGCACAACAGCAATTCTCCCCACTTGTGATTCCCAGTGTATTGGTGCAGACACCAAAGGTAAAAAGTCTGCTTACTTTTCAATAGTTTGTCTAAAACTCTTTCAGAGATGTCCAAATTGGTGGGCACCGCTACATCTCGCGGA
This sequence comes from Podarcis muralis, assembly GCF_964188315.1. Classification (NCBI taxonomy): domain Eukaryota; kingdom Metazoa; phylum Chordata; class Lepidosauria; order Squamata; family Lacertidae; genus Podarcis; species Podarcis muralis. The sequence continues at coordinate 35,155,117 of NC_135668.1, forward strand.
ATCAGATTCCATTGTTTATCTCAGTGCTGTGTGAAAAAGTACCAGATGTTTCTTGTGGTTCATCAACACTCACGATACGGGCTGCATTCACACAACAGTTTGTTCCATTTCCCTGAGGTATCCCTAACTGATAAACTTTCACATTACATTTGGGCCTTCACCTAAGATAAAAGCCACTTCCTGAAATCTAGTGGAATATAGTGGAAGTTCAGGACTCATTTCTGTGTTAACTGCTTACGGGGGGGGGGGAGCATTTGCAACCCCATTAACTCAGGAAATTGAGGGAGTGAAGTGATGGCAGTTTGGGGTGCTATCATAGCATACAGTTCTCTCCTACCATTTTTATGGGTGAATCATGGGGGGGACAGTAGCAAACATGCGCAGAAGGGTTGTCCAATGATGTTTGTTTATGTATCATACCACGCCCACTGGTGCAAATGAAATTTAGCATGACATACCAGTATACTGGTCAAAAAGTCACACTTCCCTAATGTAACAGGTACTGCAGTGTGAAAGAAATGTTTGGGGGAAAGGACAGAAGAGCTAGTTTTATAATCAGGAAAACAATATTCCCCATGCCTGAATACGCCCACATATTAAAATTCACACAGGAGCTTGAAACCACTATCATAGAGAACAGTGATTTGCAAACACTCTTGACTGATTTAATATGCTTTTATACAGGAAACATCACACTTTTTTCTTTTAAAGCACAGTTCAAAAGTTGACATGAGGAGACTCTTTCCTCCCCTATCAATAGTGACTCCTAAATTCAGTGATTTCCCTGGAAATGTCCCAGTTTATGTCAACTAGCAATTTCACCACCCATAGGCAGGATAATAGAGTTCCTCGAAGCCATAGGATAATCTCTCTTTAGCAAACCGTGTCTCCCGCTTTAAAGAAAACTTTGATTACACAATGGGATCTTGCACGCCTGACAGAAATTCCCACTTCATGTCCCAGAAGCCCTTTCTGAGAGGCTCAATGAAAAGCATCAGCTTTTAGGGCAGACTGAGGTCAGCAAAACCTGAAGGTCACAGGTCATTAATATCAAATATAGCAAAAATATATGGCAAAGGGATATCAACCCAGGTTCATGCTCCTATACATCAGCCGGTGAACCACTGAAATAGTCAAACATTTGGAAAAATAGGAGGGAGTATGAAGAAAACTGGAGGGAAGCTAGCGCACAGGGTGAGGTGGGGAAATTTCAACCACTTGCTCTCAAATGTAGTTTCAAACTGAACAGCTCCCATCACTTTGACTGTGAGCTCAAAAATGAATCTTTAATACAAATTGCAACATCCACACCTTTACAGTAATGACCTGTTTGATGTATATTGTATCTATCTATATTAATTACATCATTAATAATACTTTCTTTGAAGCCTGCTCTGTTAATATAAGGATGCCAGGCAATGTATTTCCATCCACTTTCTCAATTGCAAATCATCTTTGAGAAGAAAGGATTGTACATCTAACTATGAAACACTTAAATCATATCAGATTTTTTATTTCCCGGCGATGCAGGGAGGGCGGGGGAAGAGAGAGATTGAACTGCGGGTGGAGGAACAGGGCTGCTGTGTTATTAAAGGTGTTTTGGTTGACTTATTGTACTGCTTTAATGAGATTAACAGATTAACTAAGCAATTAACATAGGGTACAATCTAGCCACAACTGAGTGTTCTTAAATCTCACTGATTTCAGAGGGGGCAAGTGAAACATGTACCTAACTCCCTCCAACTGAAATCAACACAGGCTAGGAATCACAGCCATTATCACAATGGTAATTTACAATAGGCAATACTACACATTTCTTTGCAAATGTGTATACACATATTGAATCAGGCCACCAGTCCATCTTCCTCACAGTATGGTATACACCAGGTGTGAGAAACCTTTTTGGGTTGCAAGCCAAATTGGAAAGGTGGCTGAGACCACCCACCTGTCAAATGTACATCTTTGTAACTCTCCCCCTATCCCTTTTGAATTCCCAATCTTGGAACTTTAAAAAAGGAGTGTGGGGAGACTAGCAAAGACTTTAAAGCAGCCAATCTCCCTGAGATGTGTGTGTGTGCTGTTTTAAAGCCTTTTGCAAAAGTGCTTTTGGAAACACCCACCCTACTTTTTCTTTAAATGAAGGAGAGAGGGGTGGCTTTTTCCCCAGTACCTATGTGAAGCACATTAAAGCAGCCCCCATTGCTCCTGGTTCAGCTTCTCAAATGCAGGGAAAGCTATTCCTTGGACGGATCTACGCTCATGTTTTATAATGATAAGGAAGGGTTAAGGACATAAGGGTTATGTTTTGCTTGTAAAGTTATTATTAAAATGTGACACCAGAGGGCGCTGCGGAGCAACCAGGAACCATCAATAGGGAAACTGCTGTTACTGACAAAACAATGTAAGGGACATTTTTAATTTACCATATGCCCTGTGACGTTTTAGAACGATATATCTAATAACATTAAATACAGCAGGTCAGTGTAGATCCACCCCCCCCTCCCTCTTGGGCTATATAGAAGCAGGAGGCGTTGGTGTGCCTCTTCCTCCTGAGGTGAAGGTGGGAAGAGGAGACTACAGTAATTTAAATAATTAAATAACAAACTCAATTATGTCTGACGTCTAACTAGGGTGTATGTTTAGAAGCAAAACAGAATATAAATTACATTATTGCTGTGGTTTTTTGTAGAACTTTCCCCATTTACTAGATATATAAAGCACAACTGTCCTAGCAAACAAGGTATATACCAATTTGTTACAATAAGCCAATTCTCTCTCTCTCTCTCTCTCTCTCACACACACACACACACACACACACACACACGAGAGAGAGAGAGAGAGAGAGAGAGAGAGAGAGAGATGTGGCCAATGCATTGCCAGTTCAGTTATAATAGAGTCAAACTCAGCACAGCAATCTCAAGCTTCAAATGGATGGATACCCTCTTTTGGAACAAATTATATTTTGCACTGATGCATTTCCTCGCTGTGAAGTGAGGAGTGAAAGTCCTGCATCCCAGAGACACAGATGTAATAAAGAAGAAGAAAAGAACAATAACAGTAGTACTTATAATCCCAAACACGAGCAATTTCGATTACAAACAAAGGGTTTGGATAAGAAGATCCAAAATCTCACCTCCACCCCTTGTTACTATTAAAAAAAATCAAAGAAGAAACCATCACACCTCCCCTCCATTCACTTTCTCCATACCATGCATAATTTTAAACACCGCTACTTCCATCTTACTCACCTTTCCTTTAAACTAAAAAGCCCCAAATGTTGCAATATTTCCTCATAGGGGAGTTGCTCCATTGCAGAAATCCTCCCAATAGCCCTCTATGGTATTACTGATGAACGTTGCACCCCATAGTCGCCTTTGACTGGACTTAACTGCCCAGGGGTCCTTTACCTTGCTTTTTACCTTTACTGCTATTACTGATGGCAGTGCTTCCTATTGTAGGAAGTTGCTTGCCTAAGCACCAACTTTTAAGTTTATGGCAAAGTTGTGAGTTGATCAGCCCCTTCCCAGTTCACAGTTTTGGCAGAAAATTAAACTTTAACTGAAATGAATGCAACTACTTAGACAAATCTGTTAATTTTGGTTTCTGCTTTTTTCCCAGTCTTATAGCGTATTTTTGTATGATCTCTTTGCCCTAGTATATTGCTCGGCTGGAAAACCTGCCTTGCAAAATTCAGAGAAATCCAAATTCTGAGGGATGGTGTTGTTTGCCTGTTGTTTTTGAAAGTGAAAATTAGGTAGGTTCGTCTTTAAATGTGAACTCAGAGCAATTTTCACCCCATCCCAAGTGAGGTCTAGCTGCATCTATTTGGGTGTGCACCTACATGGTAGTGTTAAAGGGAATACCAGTTGCTGGGAATCACGAGTGAGAAGAGTTGCTGTTGTGGCATCTGAATATAGACTGTATTTTTAATCAAGGCTTATATTGGCTTATATTTTGATCAGATTCCTAAATTCACAAATGTTTCATGCCAGGCAGAAGACCAGCTGCCTAAGTACTTTGGCAAGATGTTATCCTCCTGGACAAGGGGCCCCCTTTGATTTATAGCAGAAAACAATTCTCAAAGTCGTAAAAAGGGAATTACAGGTTAAGAGCAAGGTTACATAGACCCAACATAATTAAGAGTTGGTAAATAGTAAAATAAAACCGTTAAACTTGAGCCACAGGACAAAAGGCCAAGAACAAAGGAAGAGAAAACAACTGGCTGAAGGGGGGGTGTAGACTGGAGAGGCTTCTTTTTGAAGCTGTTTTTTACTGAGATCCTTTTCTACTTTACAAAGGCCTTATTCCTTTTAAGAGGCTACCTGTGTTGTGTATTAAGTATATTGGCATAGATGTAATTATGCAAAGGATTTAAGAAATGCTAGATTCTTATTTCATATAGTTGTAAGAGTTGTATTTATCCTGAAATTAAGTCAGCCACCAGCCTAGCCCCCCTGCCAGACAAGGAGACGCCATCCAAGCAGTCCTGATATATATAGTTGTCAGGCATTTGTTTAGAAACCTTCAAATGAAGGAGATCTTTCAATGTTGATGTGAAACTCAAGATCCTTGACATATGTTTAAGATAAAAATTTAAGATTAACCATTTGTTTTAGAAGGCAATAGGGCAAGGAGGGCAAGAGGTGAGCTGGTAATTAAGATTCCGTGTTGAGACACATGTAAGATATTACTACTTATTTGTCATTTATAGATGTAACAATATATAACTCTTTGTATCCCATAAAAGGCAATAGGAAATGGGTGTATCTTTTACATTGGTCATAGCAATCAGCCAATAGGAAATTCAACCAGGCTGACTGGACAGAGGCAGCCACAGGAGGAGCAAAGGGGGCTGGATTAAGGAAATATAAGTGCTGGCCATAATGGCAGGAGGGCAGGCCAGAGCTTGGTAACTATATACCACTGTGCCTCTCATTTATTTGTCTGACAAATAAATTATTATTTTAATTTCTCTATTGCTGCGTTGAATATTTCATTCCAGCTAAGCGTTAACCACAAGCAGGGTGCTACATTTTATGGTGCCTGCGACTCGGATAAGTGGTCTGCTGGAACGCAGCCCCTTCGCCCTATTGGACAGGGTACAAGAGAGAGGATCTCTAAACTGCTTCCCAGCGCGCACTGGTAAATTTTTCCAGGGGGAACGCAGAAGTCTCGTCTGTCTGATACCCTGCCCACTGACGGCGACGGACCGGGGGGGACCAGAGAAATAAACAGGCAACCAGCTAAGGGTAAGTGCACTAAGGGGTTTTGGCCCTCCAATTAATTGGGAGGAAGAGAAGTCCTGATCAAACTTCTGCGTCTCAGTAAAGGGGAACTGAGTACGCTAGGTGGCTGGGTACATCAGATGGTGATCTGGTGTAGGGAAAAGGGAAGATTGGGAGGTAGAGTGTGGTTGAAGTATCTAGCGCATTGCATGTGTGAGAAAGTACAATGTGTAGCTGACCTAAGTGTGGAGTGAGTACTACTTCGTTTCCCAGTAAGGTGTGTGTGTGAGTGACTGAGTGGATACTTCACAGGGCCATACAATGGGAGTTGGGGGTTCAAAGGGGGGAAATACACCTCTTGAATGTATGTTAAATAATTTTAAGAAAGCCTTCTCAGGGGCATATGGAGTCAAAATGACGCCAGAGCGCTTGAGAACGTTATGTGAACTAGAATGGCCAAAACAAAATACTGGATGGCCATCTCAGGGAACTTTTGATATAAATTTAGTAAGCAAACTTTGGTCTAACATCGCCAAAGAAACTGGAGGGTGCCCAGAACAATTTTCATATATAGATTCCTGGCTGAGCACATTAAATAAAAATCCTCCATGGATAAGGAAATGCAAAGTCAAACGATGCAAATTATTGGCTGTAAAAGCCAAAGCTAGGAAAGGAATCTTGCCAAATAAACTCAAACCCATTTTTTAGGGACCAGAGGAAGAGGTGCTTCCACCTCCACCCTATGCTCCACATCGAAGGGAGCCTAATTCAAACCCTCCACCAGTTGTAACCCCAAGGCAAGAAAGTGGAACGAATAATGGGGGTGGAGTCACAGAGCTTGATTCCTTGATAGATTATGATAAATATCTTCAGGAGGCATTGGAGTCCTATAATGAAGCCCAAGCAGAAGTGGTTATTCCATCTGTGAGTCCCAGTAGAACTCCATCTACAGTCTCTTTTAGTGGAACAACTGATTGCCTACCCCAAACCCCTGTACATCCAAGTCCTAGAGAATTATTACAGAAGTTACAGGGAGACCTTAATCGGTCAGCAAGCAATACAGCCAGGCGTATAAAGCTGCTAAAAGAACGCCTTGGGACAAATACCATCCCCTATGATTTGAGGCCCCTAGAGCAAAGCGAAGAGAAAGATCACGTAGTAGCCCCTCTCAGAAGAGTATTTGATGCACTTGAGGAGCCTGTGCTGGTTAATGGGCAACCTGGACCACGGCCACCTCGAACTTCGACCCTGCAATGTATTCCATTCACAACTACAGATCTGATGAATTGGAAAACACCCCATCTTTCGCAGAAAAACCTCAGGCTATGATGGACTTGGTGACCTCAATAGTAAATACTCATAGTCCTACTTGGACAGATTGTCGCCAGCTCCTGAATACTCTCTTCACCACTGAGGAAAGGAGAGACATAATTGAAAAGGCACAGATATATTTGCGTGAGCAGGCCAGAGTGGGAAATATTTATAATATTGACCGTCATCTCCAGGACAACTTTCCCTTGGAAGATCCTAATTGGGATCCAAACAATGCAATTCACCTGGCCAGGCTTACCACCTACCGCCAGACGCTTGTGCAAGGTATCTGCAGGGCATGCCAGAAGCCCACTAATATGTCTAAAGTCTCAGGAGGGTAGACGTGTTACCCATAACACTGTTTCGTGTTCGGTGTGCACCCACAAAAAGACTTAAGTTGTCACCTTTTGAGCTCCTGTATGGGAGGCCGCCCTCCTTTGTTCAGGATATTCCAACTGACCTCAAACAAATAGGAGACCATGTGACACAGGGACAAGTGCAATCTCTCCCGTGTTTTTGTCTCTCTCCCGTGTTTGTTTGTTTTTTTATCTTAACAGGTGGGCCCTCAAGCGCACGCCGTGCAGCATTGCCATGCCGATTCATCAGCTCCAGGCTGGCATAGCATATGGGTGAAAGAGTGGAAACGTGATCCACTTGCACCTAAGTGGCGTGGACCTTACACCGTCTTGCTCTCTACTCCAACAGTGGTGAAGGTAGCTGAGGTGACCCCCTGGATTCATCACTCTCGTTTGAAGAAGTCCGAAGGCAGTTGGACGTGCAAAGGTGACCCCTCTAATCCTTTAAAACTGACTCTCTCCAAGAACCCCTGTATCTAGCCCTACCGGGAACGGGTTAGGTCACGGGCAACATTAGACGACCGGCCTGCTGCAGCCACAACCTGGAAGCTGGCTGACCTGCGCACGCCTGAAGCTTGAGGAGCGTCTGAACCAGCAACTGTGAACGGGAAGATTCTCTTATACAATTGATTGACTGCCCCCTTGTGGAACAATTATCAGAGATATTACACATTGGGGATCCTTGGGATATATGTTTTGGTCTTGGTGGTTCCCCATTTCTGTCACTGGGGGAATTATATTGGGACTAATATTTATTTGCTATCACAATAAGATAATCTTTTGTGGAAGGAATGCATATGCTAGACATCAACATGATTTTATTATTAATCCTGATCCCTTGGGAAGGGGAAGGGTCCTTGAATCTGACCAAATTTGCTAAATATGGATTGAGCCATGACCACAATATGTGGGTAGGTTTAGCTGAAATGGTAGCCAATGTTGCAAATAGGACCAATTGCCTTGTTTGCTCTCTTGGGCCAGATGATTCAGAGGGAGGTATGCCCTTATTACCGATACCATTAGATGCCATTGGTATGGTAAGCGAAATGCCACACCAAACAGAAGTACAGAATTTCCCCGGATGGAACTCAACTAAACCATTACGAGTTATACCTGTACAAGGGGAATTCTGTGTACATAAATCATCAGATGCAGCTGATTCTACCATGATAGGCTCTTCTCATTGTCACTATACTTGGGATTATATTAAGAATAGTCATACCTGGGCACACGGTACTACCTATCGAACTCGGAATACCTTGCCCTGTGCACCTCCTTTTATTCATGCATGGAAAGTGGTATGGAACATAACTGTGACAGAAAAAGGCAATCTAACATACTGCACTGTGAACTCTCTACCTCTTTTGATATTTTCGCCTTCTGTACTCCACGTACCAAAAACCTCAGACCCGATGGTTGTGGTGGATATGTGGAGAATGGGCATACAAGAAACTCCCTTCCAAATGGAGTGGGACTTGTTTCCTGGGATGGGTATTACCACCAATGTGGATTATGCCCACTAGTTCAGCTAAGCGAACACGAAGGAATGCTGATATTTCTCGTATAGCAGGAGGAAGTACCCAAAGTTGGAGCGGTACTGATGATTGGCCGCCAGAGCGCATTATAGCCTATTATGATCCTGCCTCCTGGAATCCTGGTGAGCTCATACAAGGGGCACGGGATCCTATTTATAATCTAAACAGAATAATTCGATTGCAAGCAGTAGTGGAACTTGTAACCAATGCAACGGCCCAGAGTTTGAGACTTATTGCACAACAGTTGGATGAAAGTAGAGCCGCCATTTTGCAGCTGAAAATGGGAATGGATTATGTACTTGCCAGGCAGGGAGGCCTATGTGGAGTCTTGAACTTGACAGGGAATGCCTGTTGCTTTAACATTTCTGATAATGGTGAGGCAATCCGTGTGTTGGCCACAAAGATGGAGAATATAGCACATGTCCCAGTACAAACATGGGAAGGATGGGATATGGGATGGCTCACCAATTGGTTACCTAATGTTGCGGGACTCAAAGGGATATTATTGTCTTGCTTGTTTTTCTTGACGGTAGTAATAATGGTTTTATGTATGGTGCCATGTATCATCTCATGTTTTAGAAGTACAATTAGCAAGATGATTTCGAATGAAACTCTACCTCATATCATGGCCCTATACAGAGCTTTACCTCAGGAATATGATGAAGATCAAGCTATCAAGGACGCTTGGTAAGCAAGGTCCTTGAGCTTGAAAGGGGGGAATGTGGCATCTGAATATAGACTGTATTTTTAATCAAGGCTTATATTGGCTTATATTTTGATCAGATTCCTAAATTCACAAATGTTTCATGCCAGGCAGAAGACCAGCTGCCTAAGTACTTTGGCAAGATGTTATCCTCCTGGACAAGGGGCCCCCTTTGATTTATAGCAGAAAACAATTCTCAAAGTCGTAAAAAGGGAATTACAGGTTAAGAGCAAGGTTACATAGACCCAACATAATTAAGAGTTGGTAAATAGTAAAATAAAACCGTTAAACTTGAGCCACAGGACAAAAGGCCAAGAACAAAGGAAGAGAAAACAACTGGCTGAAGGGGGGGTGTAGACTGGAGAGGCTTCTTTTTGAAGCTGTTTTTTACTGAGATCCTTTTCTACTTTACAAAGGCCTTATTCCTTTTAAGAGGCTACCTGTGTTGTGTATTAAGTATATTGGCATAGATGTAATTATGCAAAGGATTTAAGAAATGCTAGATTCTTATTTCATATAGTTGTAAGAGTTGTATTTATCCTGAAATTAAGTCAGCCACCAGCCTAGCCCCCCTGCCAGACAAGGAGACGCCATCCAAGCAGTCCTGATATATATAGTTGTCAGGCATTTGTTTAGAAACCTTCAAATGAAGGAGATCTTTCAATGTTGATGTGAAACTCAAGATCCTTGACATATGTTTAAGATAAAAATTTAAGATTAACCATTTGTTTTAGAAGGCAATAGGGCAAGGAGGGCAAGAGGTGAGCTGGTAATTAAGATTCCTTGTTGAGACACATGTAAGATATTACTACTTATTTGTCATTTATAGATGTAACAATATATAACTCTTTGTATCCCATAAAAGGCAATAGGAAATGGGTGTATCTTTTACATTGGTCATAGCAATCAGCCAATAGGAAATTCAACCAGGCTGACTGGACAGAGGCAGCCACAGGAGGAGCAAAGGGGGCTGGATTAAGGAAATATAAGTGCTGGCCATAATGGCAGGAGGGCAGGCCAGAGCTTGGTAACTATATACCACTGTGCCTCTCATTTATTTGTCTGACAAATAAATTATTATTTTAATTTCTCTATTGCTGCGTTGAATATTTCATTCCAGCTAAGCGTTAACCACAAGCAGGGTGCTACACTGTAGCAACTCCTTGCAGGCTTCCCAGGGGTATCTGGTTGGTTACTGTAAGGACAAGATGCTAGAATACATGGGCCATTGACTTGACCCAGCAGGACTCTTCTTATGCTCTAAAGGAGCATCTACCAAGCAGTCCCTAAAATTCACAGTATATTGCTGGTGAACTTTCATGAGGACTTGAAAAAACCAAACCACAAACTGATATGGAAATGATAGAACTGAGCTTCATACTAGAAAATTGAGAAACTGTGAGAAAAACCAAAACTGGCAGATTTGCATATCCCTTTATCTCCCACAGCCTGCCCCCCCCAAAAAAAAAAGATGGGGAGAAATAAAAGCTTTTGGAATACCTCACATATCCCATAAACTGACTTTCAGATTGTCTCAAGCTATCCTGGCAAAGCCAGCCTGTTATCTCAAACTTTTGGAAAGCGTTCACTTCATTCCAAATCGCATCACTTTTCATAGAGCTGTTAACACTGAGACCCTCAGAATAATTGTGCTGGTAGCAGCTCACTCTCCAGGTGTCCTGGTGATGGATACAGTAATAATTCAGTGACAGGAGAGTTCCTGCTATGCTCAAAGATACACACATTTTGTCTTTTTTTTTCAACCTCCACATTGCTACCCAAATCAAACCAGTATGAATTCACAGGAAGGGAGCCAAAAACATTAGCTTCACTCAAGTCTATCTGTACCTATCCTTTCCTTCAGGGAATTCAGGGCAGCACGCAGGAGGGTTTCTGTATCCCATTTTATCCTCGTATTAACTCTGCAAGGCAAGTTTGGTCAGAATGAGACACAACACGTGAGCTCTGATTGCACATCTCCCCAAAAGCAACACAAAAGGCAAGTGATGTAATGTTAAAGGTAAAGGTAAAGGGACCCCTGACCATTAGGTCCAGTCATGGCCAACTCTGGGGTTGCGGCGCTCATCTCGCTTTATTGGCTGAGGGAGCCGGCGTACCGCTTCCGGGTATGTGGCCAGCATGACTAAGCCACTTCTGGCGAACCAGAGCAGTGCACGGAAACGCCGTTTACCTTCCCGCCGGAGCAGTACCTATTTATCTACTTGCACTTTGACATGCTTTCGAACTGCTAGGTGGGCAGGAGCTGGGACCAAACAACGGGAGCTCACCCCATCGCAGGGATTCGAACCACCGACCTTCTGATCAGCAAGCCTAGGCTCTGTGGTTTAACCCACAGCGCCACCTGCGTGTAATGTTGGTCCACATTAAAATATCCAGAGTCCACATTCAGGCAACACAATGTCTTTATTGGGACCAATAAAAATGTCACAATATGGTGTGCAAGTTTTTTGACTTCTCCAGAACTCTTAATCAGGGTGAATGTTAAAGAAAGCAGGGGAAGGAGAGGGGGGAATGGTAGTTTAGTGTTGACACCATTTAGTCATAATCTTAGAATGGAGTTTAAGCTGAGTTCTACCTGCTTTTAATAATTTCTGCAGTTCGGAACACCTATTCCATTAAACACAGCTTTGTAGGGAATATATATTTTATATTTTCAGGAACATTTAAGAATGCATTCTTCCCCACCATCCTAACTCCCTTTCCAGTATGAAGAATGGTTTTCTTTGTGTTGGTGTGTGTTGGGTGTGTGAATGGATCTCACAAACCTACTTCTTTTGGGTAATCATGATGCATTTAAATCTGCTATGAGGGTGATTACATTTTCTTTTTAGTGACATGGTACAAGGACTTATTTCAAAATCATTCCTTTTTGCACTTTAGCATGTTAAATTTATGAGCGTCATACCGTAGGCTTTTTTTTTTGTATTTTTCTCCCCATATTTTAAAAGTGTAACTGCCTTATCAAATATTTAGCTGCCTAATGTCTCAGAGTTTTTTACAACACTGAAAACCACTTTCTCAAAGTAACCATCAAGAAAGCTGTGGCCTTGCATCTCTCTCTCAATCTCTCTCTTTCTTTCTCTCTCTCTCTCTGTTTAAACTTGGCTGGACTGCAACATTTAAACCAAGGTGGAGTGAATGGTGCTTTATCGGCCACCAACAACTCCCAAAATAAGAGAAACGTATTATCAATATTTAATTGGACAGAGCAGAAATATAACATGCAGTCCGTATTTCTCAAAACGAGAACTATTTTCAGTATATGGCAATTTGTTTTCTAATACATCTTTTACAAACCAGAAGCATTTTCTTCCTTTCATAATACCAGGCTCCTGGCAGTTTAATAGCACCCCCCCCCCCCAAGACATTTGATAAATCCTTACTTGGGTTCTGTTTCTAGTGAGTTTTTAATACTATTAAGGGTCTGAAATTCATCTTTTTTGGAGTAGGCTTTAAGGGGAGAAAATGCTTTTTACCACTATATACAACTAAAGACATCCAGATTAACACTTTTATTTTGCAAAAAGGTCATTTGCTAATTTTTCTTCAGGGTGGTGGTGAAGAATTAATTAGATATTTTATTGAACCAACTATATGAATTTTGACCATATTACATCTATTCTCATAGCTTGTAAAAGGCTGAGGAAACTCCAGTCACTTTTCAAAGTTGCATAGGGTGTCTATCTACACATTCCCCCCAAATTCCCCTCTCTCCCCAAAAATGCATCTCCCTCAGTACAGGACATATGATACTACAGTTTTGAAATAAAAAAAGATGCATGTGGTAGTTTATATTTATAGTCTCAAATTTAGAAATAGTAGCTAGAATAGTTCACTTGAGTTTTGTTGCAGGAAAAAGTTTTGTCAAGCCTAGCATGTTTGTATGCCTTTTTTATTTTTTAAACTGTTTTAATACGATAATGTTACTTCTCGTGTTTTCTCATTGCACCAGCAACCAGAAAATTAAGAGTCAAATTTGTTGCTCAGCTCTTAATGTTCTTTATGCTTTGTTATGCCTTATAGGTAAACAAATAAAACTATTACACACCATATTAAATTGAAATACAGCACATTTCACCAGAGTGGAGGAGAGTGTGGTGTGTGCTTGCACAGTCTGCTCTCCAGACAGGGCCAGATTTAGGTTTGATGATGCCCTAAGCTACTGAAGGTAATGGGGCCCTTTATATGTCCAGCTGTCCTTTGTCAACAACAAAAAGTCACTGTTTTTTGTGTTGAATATATGCTATATGGTAATTTATGGACCTAATAGGTATCTAAAGCCATTTGTCCATAACAAAATATGTATTTTATCAAAGTACATCCATTTTTTTCTTTATTTTTTTTTTGGGGGGGGGCAAGAGAGTGAGGCCCTAAGCTATAGCTTGTTTAGCTTATATGTAAATCCAGCACTGTCTCCAGACACTAAATGTAGACCAGCAACCTCATTGCTATAGCCTGGGCAGAGTCTGTCCGTGTTCAGGTCATACTTGATTTCATTTTCCCAATGTTCTCTGACCTGGTCATTTTCACGTTTTATGTTATCTTCGCATAATGTAAATCAACTTCTGGAAATCTAGTGGAATGTAGTGGAAAATTAGTGCTCATTTTCATGTTAATTGCTTTCAGGGAAAAAGCTCTGTTTGCAATCCCATTAAGCCAGAAAATTGCAGGAGTAAAGTGATGGAAGTCTGGGGAAACAAATACATACAAAAAAGGTAGGGAGTGGCAACATGTCTGAGTTTCCCCCCTGTTGTTCACTGGTGTGAATGAAACTTAGCATGGTATTATATTGGCCAAAATGCCATAGTTCCATAATGCAACAGGTGGTTGTTGTTGTTTAGTCATGTCCGACTCTTCGTGACCCCATGGACCAGAGCACACCAGGCACTTCTGTCTTCCACTGCCTCCCGCAGTTTGGTCAAACTCACGTTGGTAGCTTCGAGAACACTGTCCAACCATCTCGTCCTCTGTCGTCCCCTTCTCCTTGTGCCCTCCATCTTTCCCAACATCAGGGTCTTTTCCAGGGAGTTTTCTCTTCTCACGAGGTGCCCAAAGTATTGGAGCCTCAGCTTCAGGACCTGTCCTTCCAGTGAGCACTCAGGGCTGATTTCCTTCAGAATGGATAGGTTTGATCTTCTTGCAGTCCATGGGACTCTCAAGAGTCTCCTCCAGCACCATAATTCAAAAGCATCAATTCTTCGGCGATCAGCCTTCTTTATGGTCCAGCTCTCACTTCCATACATCACTACTGGGAAAACCATAGCTTTTACTATACGGACCTTTGTTGGCAAGGTGATGTCTCTACTTTTTAAGATGCTGTCTAGGTTTGTCATTGCTTTTCTCCCAAGAAGCAGGCATCTTTTAATTTCGTGGCTGCTGTCACCATCTGCAGTGATCATGGAGCCCAAGAAAGTAAAATCTCTCACTGCCTCCATTTCTTCCCCTTCTATTTGCCAGGAGGTGATGGGACCAGTGGCCATGATGTTAGTTTTTTTGATGTTGAGCTTCAGACCATATTTTGCGCTCTCCTCTTTCACCCTCAATAAAAGGTTCTTACAGGTAATGCAATGTAAAAAGAATGTGAAAAGACATAGAAATAAGCCCCAGGAAAACTAAGAATAATTCCCACTTCTGAATACACCCAGTCTCTGAAAAGCTTGCAGTGATGAAGCTCACCACCAGGGGCAGCTGTTTCTGACAAACCCGAAATAGAGACTTTGATCTGTAAAACAACTCCAAGGTATATTTCCTGCAGATCTACATATGGCCTGGATGTCTGTTAAATGTGAACATTTCAGAGACACGTTCTAGTGTCTCTTGTTGTTCTGAGCAAGGAAATAAGTGGTGTGAAATATTTTAAATAATTATGACAGAACCCCTTCCTGAATTTCAGATCACACATAGACTACGGTGCTGCTTTGCACAAAAGCAGATATTTTTTTCCAAAGATTCTTTTATTCTCTCTCTCTCTGCAAAAGGCCTAGTCACAGAGGACCGCTGTGGCTCAGATTTACTGCCATGCTTCTTAGAGAAACTAGAAAACTAAAATACCTAAATCTTAAAATCTTCTTCCACCATCCTTTCAGACAATACCAGCAAATAGTAGATTACAGTCTGAGTGAAATAAATATTTGCCGTGTTAACTTCACATTTCCTTAAGAAATTAAATCATACCCAACTGTATTTTGATATTCATACATATTATTTTATGAGAATAAGGTTCATTTCTCCCTGCCAAAGGAAAATAATGTTTAAAAAAACCAAAAAAAAAAAAAAAAAGTGAGCCAAGAGACATGGGTGTCCATAGGAATGTAGAGTGGAATGCAAAGTAGAACACTGGCAGTGAGGAGCAGGCCAGTTGCTCACAAAACAATTAAAATAATAGCACTGGTACGTTTTGCCTTGTATCTCTGGTTCTACAAAGGTTAGAATCTTTTTATTTTAATGAAAGCTGAGAATCGGTACATTGTGTTTCACTGGGGGTGGGGGAATAGCTGCCCTCTTCCCATCCACCCCTACAGCAGATGCCTGGGCCTATCGTTTTGCTTTTAGAGAAGGCAAGAAATATACCACTAACCCGCCCCGCCCCCCCCCCCGCCCTCCCAAAAAAACTTCTTTGAAAGGAAGAAAATCCTGAGAAAGCAAAGAGGCCCCACTTCAAGCAATCAATTCCCTCACCATGTGGACTTTAAATACCTTTAAAGTATTGCTGAAAACAGCAAGGTGAGGGTGGGGGGAGAGAGAGAATAGGTGAAGAATTAGTCAATACTTGTGTACCCCGGAATTAATTAAACCATCAAAGAAATCAATTACGCACCACATCCCCTCCTCTCTTCACAGCCCAAAGTTACTGAAAGCTCAATAGCTCTTCCCATTTCAGAAGAAAACGTTGTGGGTATTTACGAGTTCGGAAACAAATATGGTATCAGAGTTAATGAGGGGCAAACCTTTAAATGTTTGTCAGAGTGGAACACAACAGATAAAGACCGATGTGCCTGGAAGCTGACCAGGGAAGATTGTAAAGGTTGCTTTCCAAGCAGGGAAGCTCGGTGATGGCCGTGAAAAAAGAATCCTTACCTCAAGTTGATGCATTATTATTAATGATGGTGTGACAACAGACCCACAGGTCACCACAGATTAAGCCCCCAAGCCAGGTCCTGTCAGATACTAGCCGTGTAATGCAAGAAGAACAAAGGCAAAGGTGCCATTTTCTTTGCTCAGCCTGTGTTAGGGTTAGCCAAGCAGAACCATAACCAGCCTGTGGTGACCATATTTATGCACTGGCAAAAAAGGAGAACAGTGCCATACCAAAACAAGAAGATGACAAAAAATGAAGGAGTGGTGTTACCTTAAATTGGCAAATTCTAATTTATATGTGCCTTGCAAATATAGAAATAATTACAGGAACTTCAGTAGTTCTGCCATACAGCTCAGCATAGTGGGGTGACTGTGGTCAGTGGACCAGCTCAGTGTGCTGTCCGTTCATGTGTGTCTGGCCTCATTCATGCCCCTTTTGAGTACTAGCTAAGGCTTCCTACCCCAAGCTCTTCTAATTCACAAAGTGCCCACTTGTGCATCCATGCAACCAGTGGAGACTGACCCATTTGGGTGAATGGGGCTCTGTCCCACTAACATCAGTCTGCCCTTAGGCAACCTTCCTTCTCCTGCCTTCTTAATTGCATCTAGTACAGAGGGTGGAGCTGTCTGTCAACTACCCCCTCCTTAGTGCAAGCTCAACAAGAAGGAGGATGGAGCCAAAACTAGCATGAGTTGGCTCTGCCTATCATGGATTCTGGTACCACCTACTGTTGGTCTCCCCAACCAACCGGTGGGCACCAGCCATCACAGATTACAATATTGTTTTGGAGCAGTACCCTACTCCACCCCCAAAAAATAAATCAATTAAATAAAAAATGTGAATCCCATTCATACATACATAGATCATCCAAAGGGGGTGGCTGTGGTAAGGGGGTGCCCCTGCTATTACTCCTTCCTCTTCCTTCTTCTGGTCCCCCAGTTCTACTCCTCCTGCTAATTGTAGCAACAAGGAGGTGATAAACCTGGGGAAAGGGGGAAGAAAGGATGGGGGGATGTCACATGCTGGGGGAGAAACAATTAGTACATCGTCTGGAGTCAACAACAGCTGCACAAGTGGCTCAAAGGAGAAGAAACCAGCAGATGGAGAATGATGGCTCAGTGGAGGAGTGGACTCAAACACTATTAACTGGATTGTTGCAGTAGGTTTCATGGGGGGTTGCCGTTGAAGAGGACTTGGAAACTAAAATTGGTCCAAAGTGCTTCTGCGCCCACTCCAGGTTGCTCATGTTAGTTACGTGTTTAAAGCCCTAAATGACTCAGGTCAAAAATACCTGAATGACCTCCTCCCCTACTACAGCCCATCTTTGGTGTAAAGATAAGCAGAGAATGCCTTTTTGGTTGTTCAACCACCTTCAGAAGCTCAGGGGGTGGCCCTAGAGAGAATTAAGCTCCCTCCCCACAGAGGTACATCTGGCACCTTCATTATACAGGTTCTGGTGAATGGCGGATGCACACATCTGGAGGACCAAAGTTTAGCCATATCCACCATGAAGTGTATTGATTAGAGCAGATGTGGCTCTCCTTGTTCTTAGATTACAACTTCCATTACACTTGGGACACTGTTCATCCTGGCCGGGAGTTGGGAGTTCAACAATATATAGGGCAGGGCAGGTTCATCATTCTTGCATTAGGGTTGCAGATTTAGATTGGGGAGACACCCCCCACCCCAAGCTCTTCTTGGATATCACCAACATATTGTCCAAATGATGGTGCCTATCTGAAAGCAGAAACACCACCAATGGAGAAAATGAGAACTCCTGAATGTATTAATGAGCTGTTAATTCATGTGCCTGAGATTGTGGATTTTATTAGTGCCTGTAAATCTCATATGTATCGAAGTCCTGAGATTTCTGAAACTCTTGTAAATTAGCTCTCAGTACTAATGAAACAGTTGTTTAGGTTGTCAAAGGGACTGGATTGTGAAGGATTCTGGTGTTGAAATAATTACTGAACCAAATAATTAAACTATGCTGCAAAATTACTCTTATAGCAATATTTACAGTGTATTTTTCCCTCGCTCTCGCTCTCCCCCCATCTTTCAAAGAAACAAAGCAAAACCCTGAATTACGATGCTTATTACAGATGAAGCTGCACTCGTAATAGTCTTAACCAACGATAAATTCATTGTTCTAAAGTTACAGAAAAGCTGGTTTCAAAGTAATTTGTTTTTGCTCTACAATCTATCTAAGCCTCTTCTGGTACAGACTGTTATATGCATTCTGGAGATTTCAGAAATTTCATAGGTACAATGCTGAACTTCAAATAAGGAAGATTCAATGACATAGTGGTTCCCCACCCTCCCACCTCCCTTCTCCCTTTAGTGCCAGGGCCATTATCTGCAACACTCTGTCTGACCTCAGCAACCAGTGCAGAGAGAAATTGTAAGCAAAGACCTAATGAATGGGAAACACCTGTTTCATACAACCTGAATTCGATAAAGATTTTTTTAAAAAATTCTGTCTCATCTCAAAAATGCCTCCTTAATTCCATGCAGAGGAGGGACTGAGGGGAAAAACCCTCCCCCTAAAAGCACAAAAAGAGACAAAGGGTGTAGCCAAATAAATTCTACTGAGAATAGACCCATTGAAATGAGTGAATCTAGGGTAGTCATGCCCATCAACTGCAATGGATCTAGGACTAGTGTTGGGTACAAACCAAGGCCACAAAAGCTGCAGACATGCTCCTACCATCAGCTGCACCATCAGCAAGCAGAAAGGCACCTACAACTGAAACAAATGCTCACTCACTCACAGGCAGAAGCTCCTTGCATCCTTGCATCTCTCCACTTTGCAGATAGAAAGGAGGGTGGGTATTGTATCTTGGCATATAGTGAAATTTCATCATTTTTGAAAGGGGTCGTGTTCAGTGCAGGAGAGGCTGTGCCCGTGCAAAGAGGTACTGAACAGGAAGAACCAATATCTCTTTTTTGTGGGGAGGGGGTATTTACTGAAACCTTCCATGGGCACCTTAGAAGATACCAGTGGGCCCACAGGTGCCTGTGGGCCTCACATTGGTGAGCCCTGTCCTGACGCATATCATTATCTGAAGCTGGTGAAGGAACACACATGACAATATTGTAATAGGGCAGAGGCACCAACACCTCAAAAAGAAAAAGGAAATATATCAACAAGGGGATAGCTTTTGGGTCAGCGTCCACATGTTTATACACAACAAAAAGTGCTCTGAGGGCTACCTATCTAGCACTGGGTTGGATTTGTTTTTGTTTTTTGTTTAAATACACTTAATCAAAGCATAAAGCTTTGTGCACAGGGAAAGGCTACTTGATGGTTTAATTAACACATCTAGCACCCTCTCTTAATAATAACTGAAGGCATCATGTGGCTAAACTTTGGATATCCACAGTGGATAAAGACAGAGAAAAACCCCTCAGTGTGTGTGTGTGTGTGTGTGTGTGTGTGTGTGTGTGTGTGTGTGTAGAGCGTAACAAAATGGAGATTTGTGTCTGATTCTGAAACCTGGAGACTCTCAGAGACATGGAAATGGAATTGCCACCTGTCTTCTGTACTGAGCTGGGAGAGCTTATGATGCAGTGGTGGTCCTGCCTTCCCTCTTCTCCCAAGCTCCCACCAGCCTGAGTGTGATGTGAGTCAACAAGGTACAGGGTTAATGGAAAGGGGGGTTAAGAAAGGAGGGTTGGAGAAAGAGAGAGACATCAAGAAAGAGAGAGTGGGAGAGGAGAGGAGATGGCTCTACAAATGTTCTAGATGAAAATATAGCAGCCAGAGGCATTCTGGGGGGAAGCCCCAAAAGACTTTTGTGTGGGTTTACCAGTGTGATGGCAACTGAATAATATAAGGTCAAAAAGGTAAGGTGGAGCATTTACAGCAACTATTCACACACTGAGTCATAATTTAAACACAGGAGCATTTTATTGCTTTGCACCGTGGTTATACTGCATATGTTCTTTTTGCTGTTTATATGACTGGTTAAAAACATACAATTGCATGATTTAGACTAGGTCCTTTGGAAAGAAGTCTTTAAAACTTAACTGCAGCGCTCAGGAAGTGGATAATACATGGCATATCCTGTTTGTTTGTGTGTGTGCACTATGTACGTCACACACAAGCTGTATATACAAAAGGAGAGTGCATATATTTCAATATCTGAATGTATAAAATATGAGTGTATATACCTATGTCTGCATTATTCATAGACGTGACTTTTAATCTTTGTCAGAAATGCTACTGTAAATCCTGGAGTGTGAAAGGAGACACAAATTATGTTAATAGCAAAGCTTTGTGATCACATTTTGTTTTCTTTGCCTGAAAAATCTTATCTTTCTGTTTCATTGTTTGCTTGTTTGTTGTTGCTGTTGTTGTTGTTATGTCTCAGTTTTCAGTATCTATGTCCCTAGAAATTAATGTTTTTCCCCTGCTATTTTGCTGATCATTCCAACAAAAAGATGGAGATATTTTGAAAGCATACAGTTCCTTCTTCCTTTTTTCTGCAGAGAGCATATTTTTTCCCCCTTGGGAAACCCTAATGAGAACATACGGGCTTAAACCTGAACTGGAAAGCTTCATGATTTCCCACAAATTAATCACACCACCACATCGAGGCAATTACAGCGATTGAGCTAATCATATCTACACCTTGCATGAAATTAGCTGGCAGGAGACCTTAAGCTTGCAGGGAGCTAGACAGAAAGAGGTTAACTTTGCAGAAATCATCTCCCTCCAAAACCTTTGATGCTAAGAACCACACTGATTTTCAAGGAGAAACAGAGCCTGAAAACTTTAAAAGGCTGCACAGGTAACAAGAAAATGGGGGGTGGAGGCCTTCAGTTTTCATTGTTGCCATTTTCCCCAACTCTCCATAACTTTGCAAGTCCGAAATGTGTGATGGGGTGATAGATTATATGGGTGGATAGATTATATGGATAGATTATATGGATTATATGGATAGATTGTATGGGTGATAGATTAAAATGCCCCCCCCCTTTTGCATGTGTGTGTTGATATTTAATGTCAAAAAGGGAGGAAGCACATCAAAGCGTGTGTGTGACATGTTCATTAGATCAGCTTTTGACAGGCTGCTAAACGGTAGTTCAGAATGAAGAGCAGAGAGAGAGAGAGAGAGAGAGAGAGAGAGAGAGAGAGAGAGAGAAGACCTTCCCGTCATTAATTACCCAAACATGCACAGCATTGAGCTGAAGACTGGGGAATGGGAAGCAAAGTGCTGACTCCACAGGATTTACACGCCAGCGACTCCACTGCCTCTCCCAATTTGCAGGAGAATAGGAAATCATGAACAATTGATATGCCCTGTTAGCTCCTATCATGGGGAGGTAACTCTCCCATAGCCTAAGGGGTACCTGATACACTTTAACACTGAAAAATAAAAGGTAATGTGCTTGGCAAAGATGGGGAGGGAGACCATGTGGAGGCAGAGAGAAGAGAGCAGGGAGGGAAGGGACCTAACCTGGGAGTCTTGAAGCAGGTTTGAATTGTAGCACATGAGACAGAGGGAGAAAGTGAGCAGGGAGAGCACAAGAAAGGGTGCCAAGATACTAATTTTGCAATTTTGGTTGTGTCCAATGAGTCAGGCATTTGTGAAACTAACCATGTCAATGGGGAAATGGCTTAACTCCTCTCTGCAGCTTAATGCCTTATTCCCCGCTTCCCTCCCACCCTGCCCCAATAACCTCTTCTTTTTTTGAGGGGGGTGGGTGGGAAGGATCTGCTGGGTTCCTTTGTTCCCCTGCATAATGCAGTTACTTTCCCCAGCTTAATCCTCTAGAAAAAACTAATCAAGAATGGATAAAGCTTTCCCTCTTCATGGAAGAGTTCCCCCCACCCCGCTGCCCCATTTGTTCTATTTTGCGAACAAGACTGGCAGTGCCAGCAAAGCTTGTAGAGCTAAATGTTTCAAGATTGTTCCAAGCAAATTGAGCTAGCAGGTCAATGCTGTGTGCGGCAGTGGCTGCTGCTGGTATTTGCGGTTAACAGACTCCAGCTCTTTTGCAATGTGCATTCTGATGCTTTGGGTGTTTCGTGTTCAAGCAGTACAGCTGCAGGTTTCACTGGGGTGTTGTAAACAGCTCCCCAAATCTATAAGCAAAAACACCAAGGGAAATGCAGTTTCGCAAGGACGTAGGAAGTTGCCTGATACTGTGTTGGATTGGCCTATCTAAGCTCAGTAATGTCTACACTGAGCAGGAGCTCAGTTCTCCAAGGTTTTAAGCAGGGAGTCTCTCCCAGCCCTACCTTAAGATGCTGGTAACTGTACCAGGACTTTCTGCATTCAGAGCAGATGCTGCTGTCACTGAGCTATAGTCCTTTACAACATCAAATCAGACCACTGATCCATCCGCCTCAGTATATTACAGCCGCAACAGAATGGTCCTGTTTTACTGAGGACATATGAAGGCATCCTCTGTTTGAAGCAAAGTCCAGTCCAAATCAGGATTAATGAGTTACATTCCAACAAAACCAGGGAAAGAAATTGCTGGTGTCTGGTTATTCATCTCATGTCCAGAACGAAAATCAATCCAGCAGATACAATCAGTACTCAGTCTTCTTGTTGTTTTCAGTTAAAAAACAATACACATCAATGCGTCAATACCGTTTGCACTGTGTTCTTCTGCATCGAAATGAGTGGTGAGGAATAATTTAATGATAATATAATTAATCACACAATTTGCCATGGCAGGCAGAGAAACAAAGTACATAGCGTTTTTTTCTGCCAGAAGCTGAACTTGCAGTGTAAGGGAAACAGTGTTGCATGTGATGAACACAGGTTGGAATGGAAATTGATGTGCTCATTGGAGCCAATTGGTGTGAAAGGAGATGATTGACTTCTAGGGCCACTGGAGAAGGCCACCAAGGAGTTGTTCAGTATGCTCCAAAGCTCAGCATTTAGGAACATGAAAAACACAAGGGGCTTTGGTTTCAAGAGAAAGGTGTGCGAGTTCTGTTATGCACAATGGAAGTTCAAGGGAAATACAGCTTCACTCACTCTGAAAGATGGTATTAGAACACTCCAAATCATTTGACCATGTACATATGTGCACAGGAAATGGTGGATCTAGTTGAAAGGCAACACATTGCATTTGTTGTGATAATCCCTAATTATTACTATTGTATAATTATAAAATTATTGTATAATAATGGAAGGAGCCACAGCTGTGAGGGGTGTGGTTGTGACCATGACTATCATGAAGGGACCCTGAACTTTTGAAATTTCTGCTACATTACTGGTGACAACCCAGCACACACCAGGTTCATAAACAATAAAAGAAGAAGCAAAGTAATCATAACACTAAACACAATTATAGCTAATAATCTCACCTCCTAAAAATACGGAAAGGCTAATTAAGTTAGCAAGCTACAAAATAGGTCAGCCTTATTTTCTGAAGCTTGTGACAATATTACCATTCATGAAATTTTATTTCACGGGTTATCTGCTCAGAGAGCTTCAACTGGTTTCTCTATCCATGTTTCATAAGGGCAAAGATCATTTCAATTTCTGTGTTATAGCAGAACTATCTTATTTATCTCTTCATTTCTCATATGGTACCACATATTTCCTTCCTTCATATCCAGTGAATTTCTCCCTTACAGTGCAATTTTTCAGCTCCCAACTTCCTTCAAAATGCCCCTTGATTTTTTTGGGGGGGTGGGTCTCCTTGTCCTCTTTATCTGAATTATGTCTGCAGATCTCAGATGGCACAAGTGCTTCTCTGTCTTCTCTATGGACTGCACAGAGAGAGAAATCAACCCTAACAGAATTCATACTAGGAACTCATTTTCCTCAGTGTGGATCTCTGACCTAAAGGAAGGGGTGCACAAAGAGGGGGGAGATGACAATTGCACATGGCACAGGATTAAGCAAGTGGATGGTTCAATCAATTTGGGGAGGGAAATCACTTGCATATTGTTTCAAATGACCTGGATAGGCTGCAGTTAGGTGTCTTTTATAAATTAATAAAGCAAACAAAGACATAAAGTAATGAGCCAGGGAATATTTTCATGTTGCTCTGAAATGCGTTTGACTGATTTATAGGGCTAAGAAGCACATTCAGAAAAGAACACAGTGTCTAGTCCAGCACATTGTTCTCACAGTGACTAACCATATGCCTATGGGAAGCTTGCAAACAAGCCATGAGTGCAACAGCACTCTTCCCACTTCTGGTATTTAGATGCATAATGCTTCCAGCAGTGGGGGTAGGACATAGTCATGGTGGCTCATAGCCACTGATGACAAGAAACCAGACATTCTTTATAGTCACACCTATTTAGGACTGACTCAAGGGAAGGATTTGTAGTGCAATCTCATTGCATGTGTGTGTGTGTGTGTGTGTGTGTGTGTGTGTGTGTGAAAGAGAGAGAGAGAGAGAGAGAGAGAGAGAGAGAGAGAGAGACAGACAGACAGACAGACAGACAGACAGACAGACAGACAGAGAAATACACTGGTGGTTCTCCTGCCTTATCCAAATATCCCTGGCTGACTTTAGCTGGCAAGGCAGAAGTAAGGGCAGGGGAAAACTGCATTAGTGCTGGACTGAAAGCTGCTCCCCAATTATGTAGAGCCATCCAATCTTTTGCAAATCAGAGAGCAGTTTTCCGCGTCTTTTGCAGGTGGAGAGCAAAGTTTAAGAAAGTTTTAGAGAGGGGGCTTACTTATTCACCTTATTTGAATGTATAATGTCACATGGTACTGTGAGAGTTCTGTGTAGTAGCAAGCTGTATTCTAACACTGTCTACTCAGATGTCCTATTGATTTTAATGAACTTACGAGAAGACTGAAGGATCTGGCCAGTGGCCCACCTAGTCCAACATCCTGGTCTCACAGTGCCCAAGGAGATGTCTATGGGAAACTCAAAAGCAGCACCTGGCCACAAAAGCAATCTTCCTTCCTGTGTTTTCCAGCAACTGGCATTCAAAGCCATACTGCATTTAACAGCAGAGACCTACTCCCAGGTAAGTGATGTCAGGATTGCAGCCTAGGTTTGTGTTCAACTCCATCCAGGTCAAGCCATCTCCCCACCTCCCAGACGTGGGAACCTAGGACACATAACACCTCTGTCTTCTCGGGATTCAGCTTCCATTTATTGGCCTGCATCCAACCCATCACTGCCTCCAAGCATTGGCTGAACACCTCAACTGCCTCTCCTGATTAAGATGGAACAGAGAGATAGAGTTCGGTGTCATCTGCATATGGATGACACTTCACTCCAAACCTTCTGAAGACAGCTCCCAGAGGCTTCACACAGATGTTAAATAGCATGGGGGACAAGATGGAAGTCTGTGGGACACCACAGGACAACTCCCATGCTGCTGAACAAAAGCCTCTCATGTCTGCTTTCTGGAGGTAATAGAGGAACAAATGAAGTACCATACCCCCAATCCACACCTCCCTCAGATGCCTCAGAAGAATACTGTGATCAACAGTATCAAAAGCCACCAAGAGATCAAGGAGAATGAGCAGGGTTGTACTTATCAATAAGGGTGATGAAGGCAGTTTCAGTGCTGTGAACAAGCCTAAAACTATTATTTTATATTTCTGTGTAAGGTTTCTTTTTGAATAATGGTCATTGAACTTGATATAGAGATGGATACATTGAAAGATTGGTATATTCCCCCCCTCCCTCTGGTCTAGCTTTCTTTTCACCTGCACCCTTCCTGCAATTACTGGAAGTTCCTCCTTTTCTCAACTTGAACAAAAGTAATCCCTGCCACCACTATGGGCACAGATTGGAGGCATGGATTCTTATTATTTCTTTAGAAAGTAAACCCATGCTGATTATTCCTTTTTTTCCCAAAGGAAGTTGCCAGTGCTAATGAGTGTGTTAGAATGAAATTCCAGAACACTGCCAACCTGGGGCATTTAACGAATCAGTGCCATTTAAATATTTCTGTAATTCTCAGAATAGGAATGAATGTGGATATAATTGTATTTAATAAGTAAAATGATAATCTGAATAATTTACTACAGAAAAGTAATTACGAACATTCACTTGTAAAAAGATAGAAAAGGAAAAAGTTTCCCCCTCTTCCCCCATATTCAAAATTGCTCAGAATAGATTACATGCTTTAGTAATCTAAGAAATCATAAAATGATTACAATTAAGGGATTGGTTAATAATATATACTGTGTTTAGTAACTTTATGGGGCACTGAATTCATTTCCATTTTAATTGTGAAAATGATACACTGGAGTAGCGTCTGCCAAATTACTCATTTGGTTGCTTAGAAAAGTGAGGCAGCCTCAGTCTCTCAATTATGACCTGTAACGATGCCCATATTTTTATGGCAGAAAATTAGGAAACTATTGAATTATATTTACAGTTGCAGTAAAATGTAATGTGATTGTTTTGAGTCTGTTTCCTCCCACATTCTCTCCTAACATTGTCAGTAACAACTATGACTTTGTTAATGTGTCACAGTTCAAATAATTAATGGAGTTCACAGGGATCATGCCTTTGCCGCTCATGTGAAGAAGAAAAATTGTGGTGGTATTTCAGTGTACAGTTTTCTCCTGCTATTTTCACAGGTGAATCATGGGGGGAACAGAAGCCCTCATGTACATAAAGGATGGTGACATGTCTTATGTTGTTTGCTACTATGTCGCACCACACCCACCGATGTGAGTGAAATGTCAGTGTGACGTGGCAGTATATCAGTCGAAAAGCTACAGTTCCATAATGCAACAGGCAATGCAGTATAAAAGGAACATGAGATGCTTAGAAAGTTGAGGTACTTTTAATCTGTTTTAGTATGTTTACCTATGTATGATTAAAGTAGGGGTGTGATTTTGTCTTGATTTTACAGCTTTCTCTTTTGCAAACTGCTTGGAGTTTTTTTGTTTACAACCAAGCTGTGTATAAATTTTATGAAATAAATAAACTGGGGTAGAAGTGCTAGCATTAT
Source organism: Podarcis muralis (assembly GCF_964188315.1). NCBI lineage: Eukaryota > Metazoa > Chordata > Lepidosauria > Squamata > Lacertidae > Podarcis > Podarcis muralis. Next base: position 35,182,258 of record NC_135668.1, read on the forward strand.
AACTAGGCAAACTAATGCAATATTCTCAATGTCTGAATGCACATAGAGTGGTCCCAAACACCTTGAAGTATGCCATCATGAATTCACTCCTTCACAGGCTCCTGCATGAACCAGTTCAACTGTTGAGCTCCGAATTCCTGAAATATTGTAATTATTCAGCCTACAGTAGACTGTCTTTACCCATTTATACAATATGTGCAATGACTATGGTACCAGTGGGAACTGTATAGTAGGAGTCACTTTTTTTTTCAGCCCGTAAGAAAAAAATAGCATATTCTTTTCTAAAGTTACTGACTTACTGCTTCTCTCCTAGTTTCCCCATCCAATTTCTGCTGGGGTATACTCCCACACAATGGGTTCTCTTTAAAGTAGCACTAAGTATAATGAAACATCAAAACAAGGATTTCAGTTTGCTTAGTAAGTCTTACTCCCCTCACCTCCTACTGTGCCCCCCCATATTTTCTGGAGGTTCCCCCCAGAACCTCCAGAACAAATTTGAGAAAGGTGGTGGAAAGGTGAAAGTCAAATTGCACTAGTGACTGTTCTTGCACTGATCGGACAAAGTAGTAGAATACTGTTTGTGAACGTGTTCATTCTGCATTCATACTGATAAAGTTTGGTTTTGGAATCAGACCCAGAAATGCATCCAAAACCATTTGTTCCTTCATCAAAGACTAACTATGGTATGATCTAAGCTGTACGGCTTCTTTGCTCAGGTTTCTACAAAAACAGTAGTTGTGGGAACTGAATATACGCCTTGTGAAGAAAACGAAGCAACAGACTGACACAAACATGTGTGCGCATACACGCATGCTCACACACACAAACATAAATGCCACACACAAGTTTAGAAAACTTTCACAAGTCCTGTGTTGCTTGTGTGTTGCCAAGTAATTATTTCCAGTTCCACCATTAACCCCATTGACTCCATCAAGGCAGAATGGCTGAAATTGCACTTCTCAAACACTTTGGTACTTGAAACGTTGACAGACTCAATAAACCCCCTGAAATGTAACATGCTGCTGCTGTCTACAGAACAGCTGTGGGCGCAAATAGCTTCCTTTTAATATGGACAGAAAGGCCAAGTGAAATTTTAATCAGACAGACAAGGCAGCTCTCTGAGAATACTAAAATGCCAAATCTTCTCAGTTATTGTAAATGGGGGGGGGGGGGCTTTCTTAGATCTGTAAACCACTTCTGTTAGCTATCAATTGACCATATTTTCAAGATCCCCCCTACCACCACCCCACCTTAAGTTTGTTTTAATTAACACTAAAGCATTCAAATGTACAATCTGAGGGAGCCGGGCCAATTTTCTACTACCTAAAGAGGGATATAGACTGTTACTTTCCCACCTAGTCCTTGAGCCTAATCAGGTCTGAAATTGATGGCAATTTGGTTTGGTAGGATGTCTCCCCCCCCCCAAACCACATTCATCTACCCCACATCTGATGCCATATGTGATATCAGTTTTGAGGCAGGTAAGGGAGTGGCTATGAAGACACAGTTAAGGAGCTAAAAGCAAACTCCAAATTGTTTATTTGTAAGCAGGACTCACTGACAGGGCCAATCAGCTGATTAGAGCTGTCAGTAAGTTCCTTTTTGTTAATCTGCATTGGTTCTGGTTCCACCTATTATTGGTCTCCCTGCCTTCAGCCCTACCAGTCCCTATGGCCACTAGTCATCACAGCTACAGCCCTTTCCCAGTGGTTGAAGAGGACAAAATACTTTATTGTTATTCTGAGGGGGAGGATTGGCAAATCGGTCATTTTTTGTTTCTTTCATTTTCTCATCAGCTTTTTACTGTGAATTTATCCTAATATACACAAGTTTGTATGCATTTTCCCTAATTTATATACATTTTTGCAGAACAAAAATGCATTTGCTTATGTTGTCTTCACTAAAACATGCATCTTCTATGCACACTTTACCCTAGTGTGTTTTTGTACACATTAATCGGCTGTAGGAATTGCATTGCAAAATTTGGAGATGTGTGAATGTTAAAGGTTTGATGTGTACTCAATCGATTTTTCTCTCTCATCCATAATGGTGAATAACATGGTCTCCAGAAGCTTGTAAAGATTCCAAGAATGGGACCACTGTCACTAGCATTTGCTTAGTTCTACACATTAATTTTAAAAAGACTGCAAGAAGAGCTGATGGCATTTTAAATAACTCCCACACCACAAACAGAACACTCGGGCTTCATGACATATAAGGTTTACAAAATGGTCTTACAAACCACTGCCCCTTTGGACAGCCAATGTAGAATGGCTCACAGAATGTACCTTTCACCATGAGCATGGAGACCTGTTAAAGTCCTGTTTAAATGTCATTTTAAAACTCTTCTAAAAGGTATGGTACTGCTGTGATATTTTAATTCTCAAAGGAAAACAAGGCATTCCAGAAAGGTGTCTCTCTGTTATATGTTCACCTGGGCTCATTATTTAAGGTAGTAATTACCATATGGGGCGGGGGGGGGGCTGGGAAAAGCAAACAAATTTAACACTTAAGGGTTGCAGCAAGCACATTGGGCCCACCACCCTTGGAGGAGGGCTCCTGTCGTATTTCTGAGGGTCCCATGGCTCTAGGATTGTCTAATTCTCTGTGATCTATGTGTTGGTTGTGACTGGAACATTCATTCATTCATTCCTAAACAAGAGACACAAGGCAACGACCAGCTCTCTGAGAATGAGCGTACCCATTATGACTCATCCTGCTGTGACGTTACCATCGTCCCAAGGCCAGAGCCAGGGTTGTGTATACTGAGCCCCTAATTAAACCCAGCCTCTTGGCTTCTTATTTCTTCTTACAGTTCCATACTTTGCAACTTTTTGTGGGGGGCGGGGGAGGGGAGAAATACACATTTTGGTGCAATGTGTATCAAATTACCAATGTTGGACAGTGCTTTAATGTAAAAAATTATTGATCAACGTACCATGGGTGTTAGCACAAATTGGCTGCCACAAGCAGAAGAACACAGATGTGTTGGCGCTTCTCCATGTGCCTCCTCCACATGAGGTCTGGGAGGTGGCAACAAGAAACTGAGTCTTTTCTTCAGTGGCTCCCTGTTTGTGGAACACTCTCCTCAGGCATGTTCGTCTGGCATCTTCATTATATATATTTTAGGTGCTAGGCGAAAACATTAAACTGGGCCTTGGGCTGATTAATATTCTGCAGCCTTTCAAAATGTGTTTGTGGGATTGAGGGGGGATTGTTCTGCTATTCTGCTTGTTTATGCTTTTATTTTTATCTTGTGAACTGCCCTGAGAGAACTATTGATGAAGGGTGGTATATAAATCTAATAAAAATACATACATACATACATACATACATACATACATACATACATACTCACTCTGTACTGTTGAGTATTGTCACACACACACAAAAGTCTTGGGTTTAGTCAATGAGCAAACATAAGCTAAAATAAAATAGAGTAAAAGGAGACTGTTAGAGAAAGAGGTAAGAGTTATACAGTGGTACCTCGGGTTACATACGCTTCAGGTTACATACGTTTCAGGTTACAGACTCTGCTAACCCAGAAATATTACCTCAGGTTAAGAACTTTGCTTCAGGATGAGAACAGAAATCGTGCAGCGGCGGTGCAGCAGCAGCAGGAGGCCCCATTAGCTAAAGTGGTGCTTCAGGTTAAGAACAGTTTCAGGTTAAAAACAGACCTCCAGAACGAATTAAGTACTTAACCCGAGGTACCATTGTAGCTCAGTGGTAGAACATGAGCTTTACATGCAGAACATTCCTAATTCGGTCCCCAGCAACTCCAAGTTGGGCTGAGGGTGACCTCCTGCCTGAAACACTAGAGAACTGCTGCCAGTCAGTGTAGACAGCACTGAGCCAGATGGACCAGATGGAAGTTATCAGCTTCTTATGATCATTGATCTTTAGTGCACATTGTCAGGAGAGTGATAAGTGTGTTCTAGGTCAAACACGTTTGCTCCATTGGGGTAATGAAGGTTTCCTCAACAGGCCTGATCAGAGCTCTGAAGGAATCAAAGATGTCCTCTAAAACATAGCTCAGAGCTCTGTATGCAACGCTGTGCTTCCAAGGAAGATGAAATCAATATGGAGAGTGCTCTTTGAAGGTAGAAACTTTGAAAACCTCTGGCCTAGAGTTTCAAGAGGAGCTGCTGTGCTGTGCCAATTTTCAGAGTCGCCAGTGCTGAGCCAGACAGATATCAACAGTCAACTTCAGCATCTGGCAATTTGCATCCCCCTGTGTCTCATGTCCTGATTTGGGAACCAAACGTGTGATTTATTAGCTCTAAAGACTGGTGTCTCAGAGACGGCAATCAATGCAGAGGTGGCGATGGGCAGCAAGAGAGAGAGAACCTGCAGGAGAGAGACCCCTGCAGCTGCATGGCGGCACGGCTGCTAGAATGATTAAAAGTAACTAATCACTCTAGGAAGTGGGAGGAACATTTGGACAGGAGCTAACAACATATGGTACAAGATCTGGGCCTGCCCCGGGGCAAGAAATGTTCAGTCCCTCCAGCTTTTTCTCCAGAGGGTTTGGAGTTTTAATTATACAGTATTTTCAAAACACTTTGCAGATTAATCACCACCACCACACCTGAGAATGGTAAATATTGTTATCTCAATTTTTGCAGTGGGAGGTGCAAAAGGCATAAAAGCATACCGCAAAGTTACTCTCCCTGTTGCTGTGTAGCAAAACAGTGGCCAGGTCAAGATTATAAGATTTCAATGGTAGCATGTTCATTTTAAAGTTGCATTCACATCAAATATTTTTATTCAAGGTTGGGTTGTCATTAGGGTGAGATGATTTCTGCAAGCATTATAATCACTTTCTAAAGGTATCCCATCAACCTCTGTTTACCTTTTAGGTATTAATGCAAACTCTACCCCAGTATATGCATTTGTGTACACATTACTGAGCTAGAGAACTAAATTGCAAAATTCAGACGAGTGCAAATTTCACACCATGTGTTTCGGTTTGCATATTGTTTTGGGAAATACTAAATGGGTAAATTCACATTTTGATGCAAACTGAACTAAATTCCTCCTCATCCCTAATTCAGAGTCAAGCTGCCTCCAGCTGTAGAGGTAGTATAGTAAGAATGGCTAGAAGCTAGTAATGTTTCTTCCAGTATGAGCTTATCTGATCCCAGAAGTTGTCATCACATGCCCTCCTTTGAGTGTTCACTGTGTCAGAGGTACAGAGAGCAGCAACATGGGAGAGAGCCTTTTTCATAGTGGTCTCCCACTTGCAGAATGCTCTCCCCAGGGTGGCCGTCACCAATGCTATCAGCTTTTACATCCCAGGCAAATGTTTCCAGGCATTGTTGTCCATTTCTTTCTGTTGCTGGTTTTATCTGCTGATTGGTTGCTTTATGGTGATCTTGCTGATATTATGCAAAGTGGTTACTAAAATATATATTTCGCAATTATGTGTGATCACGGTAGGGGTTTTTTATCTACTGTGCTTTGACTGTACATTGCATTTTGCATCCGTCTTGTACTTTTGATATAAGCTCCCTTGATATATGATAAATCAAGAACATCAGCATGCTCACAAAATTCTTCTGGGATTCTCAGCTTTCAGATGTGAATGTCAGTATTCCAAACATTTGGACATTTGCTACATTCGAACAGGCATTGCTGTGCAACATACTCATTTTTACTAGGGGTTCTTTTTAAAGCAGGAAGTTATACAATATTTCTGCCCTATATTCTTCCACCACCACTTGCTGCCTTCAGCATTGCCCTTTTGCTTTGTATTTCTTTCCCAAGCTTTCCAACATGGATGTGACTCTGCAAAACTCAGGCAATTTTGTTGGCATTCGTATGTGCAGAATTCAGTGCAGAATTTCTGGCACGCTCCCCCAGACCATGACCTCTCACAGCACATTAATATTTTAGTGCATTACAAAGAAAATTAATTCCAGGAGTTATCTTGTGAAAGGCACATATTTACATATCATTGTGATAAATCTTGTTATTTGTAGAACTGCTTGGGGTCAGGCAGAAATATTCCTGAAAGGAGGATGGGATGCATACATCTTAAAATATCAGTTATAAATGTTGTGTGCTGTGATATATCAAACACACCCCTTTTTAATTTTAAGAATACCACTGTCATCATTTGTTTCACAATACAACATTTGTCCAAGGGCATTGTTTGAAGGCACATTTGATTTCAGAAAATTTATACACCTCTTGATTTAAAAGGAAACAAACCCTCAAATTGTCTTACAAACAATAAAACAAGAAACTTATCAATAAGAAGAATTAATAACCATCAAATGAGAATTTAAGAAAGTTAAAGCAACAATAAATTAAAAACAGATTAAAATTCACATCGACATTCAAAATTTGTCTAAACAGAATTGTTTTTAGGAGGTGCCAAAAAGAGTACAGTGAAGGTGTCCACTTGATGTTCATAGGCAGGGAGTTCCAAAGGATAGGGGCTGTCCAATAAAAGGTCAAGTTCTTAGAAATGTAGAATGAGTACCATGTGTCACCCATAACAGTATCAAAGTGGTGGAGCAGGCATTTAATGTTATAAGGTGACTGCATAGGTCAACTGGTCCCACGTTATTAAGGGCTTTATATACTGATAATAACATATTGAACCTGGCCTGGTAGCAAATCAGCAATGAGTACAGATCTCTGATGTCACTTTTTGTACAGTCCCGTGGGAGCCGTTCTGTACGACTTCTGCGACACACATCCAATGGAGCTGTGTGCATGCGTAAGCAGAGTTCAGCAGAAAGCCAGACTGTTTAGGAATGTGGCATCACGAATTACTTTATTATTTACAGCAAATTAAAGCAAAATAACATGGCTAGTGTGAACAGCATCTCACACACATGTCCTCTCTGTCGAAGAGAAAAAGAACAAAGAGCGGAAGTTCTCCAGTCTGAGTTCCGTTCCCACACATACAGCAATAAGGAATGTAAACAGTGGATCACATGATCCAGCAACAGGAGAAGGAAATACTAACAGTCACAGACTGGGTGGACGCAGAGGAAAGGTGGGAGGAACCAGTTGAAAACCAAGCGAAGACAATGAATGCCAGAAAGAGAAGAGGCAGAAGCTGAAGCAGGAGAGGAGGGAAGCTAAGAGGTGTTCTCAAATAGATTTCACAGGTGCAGCTTTATGGAGTGTGTCAGTATTAACCATAGAATTGCAGAGTTCAGTCATCTAGTTCTACACAACTCCCTGCAATTCAGGAATCTTTTGCTCAAACCTACAACCCTGAGGTTAGGTATCTCATGCTCTACAGACTGAGCCATTAGACCACTAGGTAACTTACTGCTGAGAGAGAAAGAAACAGCAAGTTTTCCTTCCACAAGCCTTTGACTACTTGTCCAGTGCTCCCCGATACAATATTTATGGAACACAGCTATATATAATTTAAAGGAGGCTCAATCTCAACTTCTTGTCATAGAATTTTGCTCTGTTTTAGACTTTGAGTTCCTTTGAAAAATTATTATTTCAGGACAGTAGTGGAGGAGGCAGGCTTAATTCTGCCATCCATATATTGCAGACGTGCCCTGGAAATGGAGAAGTTTCAGATAGAAGCCAGTTCTTAGCAAAGTTAGTAACACAGAATCAATAGGATTAAAAGTCACCTGATCAGAAGTTTAAGGTTGGTACAAGTAGGAGACCGCTTCAACTGGCTTGTCTGCAAGTGTCCTTTCCTCAACAAGGATAGCTTCACTATAGTGAATAAGTTTTTGGTAACTATATTAATTCATTTTACACCCACCCACATCCTACTACCCTTTTGTCATGGAACTCAAGAAGGCATAAATGTAGCTCCCGTGTGGAAAAGGAAGGTACCTTTTATCATCTGTGGTGGGAATGTAAGAAAGTGAAATGCTTCTGGGAAATGATTTACAATAAGATGAAAAAGATGTTGAAATATACATTTGTAAAAATAAAAATAAAACAGAAGCATTTCTACTTGGTATCGCAGGTACTGATATTAATAGACAAGATAAAAAATTGTTCTTATATGCGACAACTGCAGCGAGAGTATTACTGGCACAGAAATGGAAGCAAATAGAATTACTGACAAAAGAGGAATGGCAGATGAAATTAATGGACTATGCAGAATTGGATAAGATGACAGGGAGAATTCGAAACCAGTGAGACCAGAAATTCTTGAAAGATTGGAGTAAATATGTGAGTTATTTGAAAGACAATTGTAATCAACTGACTACGCTTGTATGACTACAAGAAGTTTTGTAAGGAGAACTATATGAAATATTACAGAAAAGAGTTATGAGAATGGATTTTAAGTTATTGATTATTAAAAGTAATAGTTAGGATAACAAATGTAAGATTAAGAGAGGAGGTTTGAAAATCATTAGATGTGGTTGATGAAAGTGAAACCAGGTGAACAATGCTGCCCCACTCACAGTGCCCCACTGAGATCTATGACAAGAAATGAGGCCCTGTGATACAAGCTCCATATTTTGATGAGTGCACACAAAACACTTGTAGGTGCTTTTTGTGTGTCACCCCAACTTTTTAAAAAATCTGAAATGATTACCACCATGTTGTTGTTGTTGTTGTTGTTTTAAGTCTGCAAATAGACAAATAAAAATACACTAAATATTTCACAAACTACCAGGTAAATTGGCAATTGGTGCCAGCACCCCAACCTTAGGGACACTAATACATATAAATCAAGGTTGGAGAAACACAATTAACCAGGATAAGATGAAAACACCCTCGGCTACTAACCACAATGGCTATGTTCTGCCTCCACAGTTGGAGGCTTTATATACTACTTCTGCTAGAAACTACAGCAGGAAAAAATGCTCTTGTGCTTGAGTTCTTCTTTACAGGTTTTCCACAGGCATCTGGTAGGTCACTGTGAGAACAGGATGACAGACTAGACAGGCCATTGGCCTTAAAGGCTCCATGTTTCATTGCAGGCAAACCACTACTGTTCTTTGGCACAGTCCCCCCCCCCCCTTGCAGATGCAAGTAATTGTGTCCCCTTCCACCAGAGCCATCTTTCCTATTAAGTAGCACCCTGGTGAAATCATACACTCCCAATAAACTTATTTTCTAATTCAGGGCACTCTGGAATCATATAATGAATAATTCTGTCTCCAGTTCTCCCTGTAATGACATATGAGTAATGTTTGTAATTGTACCTTTCCAGATGAATACAGCAGAGCTGCCTATCAAAAAATGAAACAAAACATAAATATCTTGTAAACTTCTGTTTTCTGGCATTTTTTTGTGTTGCTATCTGCTGTTGTGTGTTTCCTTGGAAAGACAGAAAGATGATAAGATAGATGATAGATGATAGATAGATAGATAGATAGATAGATAGATGATAGATAGATAGATAGATAGATGATAGATAGATGATGATAGATAGATAGATAGATAGATAGATAGATAGATAGATAGATAGAGTCATACTTGGTTGTTTAGGCAGGGGTGGGTTGTTGTTTTTGTCTGTCTGTCTGTCTGTCTGTCTGTCTGTCTGTCTGTCTGTTGCAGCCCAAGGCCCACATTCACCTGTAGGCAGCCTTCCAAGGGCTGCATGTCATTTGCTGGGCAGAGCCAGATGCAAACATGGGTGGAACAATGGATAGGACTCTTACATTTGATTGGTAGCTTATATTGCAGTCATGCAAAACTCATAGGTTTGTGAACACACAACCACATATAACTTCATCTTCCACCCAAAGAAGCAAAAGGGCCTTCCTGGTGTGCTTAGGGGCTCTTGCACTATTCTGCCAAGTGAAACCTTGATGTCTGCCTCAAAGTCCTGCACTAATGGTGCCCTTACATATTAAAAGAAGTGCATGGCTATTAGAAGGCTTAAGCAGATGGCCTACCTTCCTGAAAGTTTCCAAGACTGAATACAATGATGGAATTGAGCAATACATGCATTCCAGTTAACTAAATTCCCAGCACCCTGTTTGTTTTAGCATTATGCAAATTAACCGAATGATCTATATCCACAGAAGCATGTCATGAAATAAACATCACTGCACTTCTTAGACATCTAATCGATTGCATTGGATTTCACTTACAGGTTCGAAATCGAATTCCTTTCATCAAGCCTGGCTCATTGGAAACAGCCCCCCCCCCCCATTTTAGAATAGTTCATTGTGTGTTGTTTGCAAACCTCCATCCTATTATCAAATCCACAGAAAGAGCTACCAGTGTCCTTTTCATCACCACAACAGCCAGTAAATCTTAACCGTGTATGCAAACATTAGCACAAACACACATGAGAAAGAGCATGAAAAAGAGCATGAGAAAGAGCTTGGATTAGCATCCACTATTAAAAGCAGTGGTTTTTAATCCATTATTGACTTTTTGTATATAGATTTTAGGAAATTACATTTACATTTTATATTGTTCTTATTGTTGTTTCTATAAAAGCAGTGGTGCAGAACTTCCAGCCTATGGGCCAAATCAGGCCCATCAAGGGGGGGTATATTTACCCTACAAGGCGAATGCTCACCAACTACACCCAACTGCCCCACACCTGACTATACATAATAAAGCTACAAAAGAACCACCAGAAACCTTGAAGTGCATGGTTCTACCCGGACACTGAGGTCCAGTGCCGAGGGCCTTCTGGCGGTTCCCTCACTGCAAGAAGTCAAGTTACAGGGAACCAGGCAGAGGGCCTTCTCAGTAGTGGCACCCGCCCTGTGGAACACCCTCCCACCAGAGGTCAAAGAGAAAAACAACTACCAGACCTTTAGAAGACATCTGAAGGCAGCCCTGTTTAGGGAAGCTTTTAATGTTTGGTGCATTATTGTATTTTAATATTTTGTTGGAAGCCACCCAGAGTGGCTGGGGAAGCACAGCCAGATGGGTGGGGTATAAATAAATTATTATTATTATTATTATTATTATTATTATTATTATTATTATTATTATTTGCTATGCAGAGCTTGTGTGTGGTATTAAACAAAAAAGGTGACAGATACAGGATGCACTGGGATCAGTTTCACTGATTAGTTCACTTCACAATAAAAATAAACCAGTTATACTTCAGGTTTTAAGTTTTCAAAAATTAAATTCATAAGTAGCAGGCTTCTATATGCCTGAGGTGAAATGGGAAGGTGTTGGGTCTCCCGCCACCACCAGCTGAAGCCTCATTTATAGGGGTTATGTGGTGAGAACTTTCAGTGAGATCTCATCAAACATTTGTGACCTCTCACTGGCAGCCATGGCTTCTCCTTGCTTCTCCAGCGGCTGAAGCAGAGGCAGGCAGAGAGACCATGTGGGCCATGCCCCATGGGATTCCTCCGCCCAAGGCAGCCGCCTCAGTCTGCCGCAGCTGGCCCTGTCTATATGAAAGTTTTGACCCATTTTGATGGTCACTTTCATTGTTCACCAAAATCCTGGCATATCTGGCATAAGTAGTCGGGCAGAAAACATACAGTGGAGTGTGGGTTTTTTTTTCTGAATTAACAAAAATACAATCAATTTTGTGGCTAAAGATGACTCCTTCAAATACTAAAACTGACAGTTGTAGAAAAACAAATATACATGTTTCTTACCATTTTTTTGTCACACTGGTAAAAAAAGCATTTATTCTTAGCTTTTTTAAAATCCATCTCCACTGCACATCCACTTAACACTAATTTTGCAATCTTAAGATACATGGAATCTCAACTGCATTTCAACCTAAACATTAGTAAGTACTTCAACAGTAGAGTTGCAAAGGTAGTCTAGCCTTCAGAGAAAACTGGAAAGGGAACATAATTCATTGTGAATGCCTACTTTCACACTTAAGATTTAAACAGAATGAACAACACTGACAGGAAGCAACCAGGTTTCCCCACTTCTCCAGATATTGAAGCCATCAAATCAAGCCCTAAAACTCCAGAGATATCAAACAGAAGTCCCCAAATGCAGTCAGCACCTACTGAAATTGGGAGTTGCAATCAGCATCATCCAGTTGTTCAGGGAGCTTCATTTTGTAGCAATAGTTTAAACTCAAGCTATGTTGCATCTGAAGAAAAGAAAGAACTGGAAATACACTTTGAGTGCACCCACTGTTTTTTTCCTTTGAAGCTGAGTCATGGTGATGTAAGGTGATTCACAGCTGGACAACCTTGTTTGGGTATACAAGAACTCAGGAAATGGCCTGACAGCTGGAAACTTAGACCTATCTCTGATTTAAAGACTGATGCTATAGAAATATTGGAAAAGTCTGAACGCCTAGCACAGGGTTCTAAATTCCTGGGCATCTACAATTTGAATAATGAAAGGTTTCCATAAACATAAAAACACAATGGAAGGCTTCCATATTTACTCGCTTTGAGTCAAGGACGGGTATACAACAGTTGTTCTCTGACACCTATCATCCCTGACCATTGGCCATGCTTGCTGGGGGTGATGGGGCCTGAAGTTTCCCATCTTTGCTTTATATTAAAGACACCAGATCTCAGAAACTGGTAAACAGATCACAGAATCACAGAATCAGATCATGTTTCCCATTTCCCCTCCACGAACTGTCTAAGAAGAGTTTTCTAAAGGAATTAAGCAAAAATAATGATAGTGTTACTTACTGCCCAATACTGAAGGTGATTTAAGAAACTGATTTATCCTGCCTCTATATGGTTAGATTATGAACATTGAAATGGGATCTAAATTTGATCAAAATTGATTTACAATGCAACTCATTTTACAGCACTTATATCATGAATTTGTATCTCATAAATACATCTTGCTATAGCAAAATGGACTCTTGTTTGGAAGCTTGTTTGTTTCCAAGTTAATAGAGATTGGAAAGTCTTCACCAAAATTCAGTTTCATTTATGTAAGTGGCCCATAAATCAGTTCATTAACATTTTCTGCATATTGCATCTATTAAAGCAAGCAAGAAGCGGTAGTTTCGGAAACTGCAAACTGATGTGGAAATGCAAAGAGCTGAACTTAAGCCAAAGCAGACATCTTCACCCATCCCTAAACTTTTGTACTACCTTTTTTCTCTTTGAAGGATGAATATAATAAGTGTATGATAAATATATGATAAGCAGATGCAGTCTTCACCTCTCATGCTTCTCCCCAATAGTCTCCGTATGACACCCTCCTAGACCAGATATTCAACACCAGATCTCCATACTAAATCCCCGTACTGTGCAGCATGTTTAGAATAATACTAGTTAAGGAATTCTCTTAATTATTGGAGGTCCTTGCAGAAGGGGTGAGATGCAAGCTTAAAAGCAAACAAACTCAAACTACTGCTTAAAAGGCAACCCAATGAATTTTACACATTCATAAATTCTGCCTATACAGTGGTACCTCAGGTTACAAACACTTCGGGGTTATAGACTCCGCTAACCCAGAAGAAGTACCTCGGGTTAAGAACTTTACCTCAGGATGAGAACAGAAATCGTGTGGCGGCAGCGCGGCGGCAGCAGGAGGCCCCATTAGCTAAAGTGGTACCTCAGGTTAAGAATGGTTTCAGGTTAAGAACGGACCTCCGGAACGAATTAATTTAGTAACCAGAGGTACCACTGTATTAGGATGTTTATTTCAATCCTAACAGCTGTCAGTAGTGACAGCTATGTTTGGATACTTTCCTATATTGAGATTGCCACATCCATTGTCACTGGAAAGTACAGATGGAGAAATCTGTTTGAGGAGGGGTGATGGTTAAACAATCCTCCAAACTGTTACATGGTTTTCATGTTCAAATGGGGTTTGAAGAGGTATCTGTTTTGAATGTCTTTCAGCTGAGATTAGGTTACTGCTTACATTGCTGGTTTATGTTGTGCTGCGGCTTGAGATGTGTTCTAAATGGATCAATTCTAGGTCCTGTTGCTGATTTGCTTTTAAATTTTTGATATTTTTAATATTAGATTTAATTGTGTTGTGTTGTTTTGTTTTGTTTTAATTGGGATTGTGAGTTTATGGTTCATATCTGCTGTAAGTTACTATGGGAAGACTCTGTGCCCTACACACTAAGCCCACTCACACTCTGGTCTGATATTAAAATACATTGGTCATCAGAGCCAGCTCCAGATAAGGCAGTGACCAGAATCCTGGGTACAATGTGGGCAAGGCAGACCTGAGAAAAGTGAAGGAAAGCAAATGTCAAGCTAGACCAGGAACACAGCATCAACTGCTGACACAGAAACATACAATGCTGCTTTACACAGAGTTAAACCACCTCAGTAATGCCTACAGCCAATGTGCTGTCCTCCAGATGTTGCAAAACTAAAACTCCTATAACCCCTGGCCATTGCCTATGTTGGCTGGGGCTGATAGAAGTTGTAGTCCAACAACCTCTGGAGGGCACCATATTGGCTACCCACTGACAGTGGCTCTCCAGCATTCTTCAAGGGGTATTGCCCAGTCCTGTCTGGAGATGGTGGGCATGAAAAACAGGATGTTGTCCATGCAAAACATGTGCTTTAAAGTAAATATGGTTCTATGGAGTGTCAAAGTCATGTTATGCTCACACAGTTTAAAAAATAGGATGGTTGCAAATAAAATATTGTTCCAAGGGAATGAGCACAAGAATGTACTCTAAAACTAGAGTATGCAATTGTTGTGTTGTTGTTGTTGTTGTTTATGCATGTAGGGGCTGCTGCCACTGCTTGCTCCACTCACCAATCCCACAGTTTCAGTCCCACCTCTGGCCACCCCTCCCTTTACGCCTAACCAACCCCGCCCCCATCACTCATCCACCCTGCTGCACAACTCATCCCCTGCCCTGCCCAGCTTGTTGTTGTTGCAGCAGCATTATTTATTTAATTTCTGTATCATCCTTCATCCAAGGATAACACAAAAATACATAACATAGTAACAGACAGAAACAATGTCCCCAAGCCCCTAAACAGCAAAACTTATATACAAAAGAGTTGTTGCAGCAGCAGCAGCAGCAGCAGCAGCAAAGCAGCAGTGTAAATCAAATAATACTGCTTATAAAAAGTGTGTTTCTGGTTAAAATGTGTACAGAATACATGTTTTTATGGTGTGTGTGTGTGTGTGTGTGTGTGTGTAGACACACACACACAAATGTGCATTTCGTGAAAGACCAAAAGCACAAATAATTGACTTTTGAACTAACACCTACAAAACTAAGTCAGACCCCAAAAGAGACTGATTTACCCATCCCCAGTTTACACTCCATAAACAATACATGAACAGCCACTTGTATGAAAGATGGGGGCCTCCTTTTGTACAATTCAACCAAAACTCCTTTGGGCAATTAGGTTGCTTTGCAAAGTTTCTGCACTTTTTAAATTGCATAATGAATTGGTTGCTCATAAATCATAAGATGAAAAGCCGCTACACCAGGACTGACAATAGTGCTATGCATCTTAGTCAAGGGTGCTGGAGCAGTAGGAGCTCGGCGTAGTAGAATAATCTGAGATGATAAAACACAGAGGCCCTTAACCTTATTAGAGTGCAGCTCCAACTAATAGGCTGCTTACTGACTTGAGAGCAGCAAGTTCCTAAGCATTTAATTCAGCACTTAAGAGAGTTCCATGTAATATATATTTGGGGTTTGGTCAAGTGTAAAGGGAGCAGGGGTTGGCTAGGTGTGACAGAAGGGGGACAGGGGAATGGTTGGTGGGTAAGGGGGGGTCGGTGAGCAGAGCATGCAGAGATGTAGATACCCCCAAAGATCTCAGTGATCAGGCTGGGATATAAGGGATCTGGGAGTCTTTATCAATCATCCGCTTCCATATAATATGGCAGTTAGTTTTTCCCCAATCTGCAGGGAAGTAATTCTAAGCATGGTAGCTCCTTCCTTGCCATTGAAGAAGCTTCACACTTCCAGGTTCAAAGGTGAAATTCCAGGTATGCTTGGGGGGGGATCTGTTTTTTGAACATTTAAACACTCCTTGTACTCTGATTAGTATACAAGTCATTTATCCTAGATCCCGGGAGAGACCCAGAAGTTTGTCACATGAATTCAGATGTTTCTTTGTATCCATAGATACTTCTGCAAAACAATTCATCTGATTTTTCTCTGGAGGCTCATGTAATCTGATGTTTCTCTGATTTCACTTTCTATAAAGCTGTTAATTCTTCATGTTGATTTATAGCAGGAGGAGTTAAGTACATTAATGACTGTTGAAGAAGTGGGTAAAAAAATAAATCCCATATATATATATATATATATCGGAATAATTTTTGCTAAATTCATGACAGTAGGAAAAAAAGACTAATTGGACTAGTATGCATATGAAATTACAAAGTACACCTGGGGATACAAGTTTGTGAAACTATTATCAAGTAAAAACCCAGAAAAAAATATCATGATGGCTCAGAAAGAGTATCATCAATGTCCCTGGCCTTTCTTGAAAACGCAACAGATTGAGTATCAAGCTCCTCCTATTAATATTAAAGGTCCTCCCCAATTCCCAGAAGGTTAAAAATAGGGGGAAATCATATACAGTTTTCATATTTGCCATGACATCAGGCTCCAGGGGACAGAGAGATAAAACAGGACTGAGAAACCAGGTGGTTTCTCTTCTCCCTAGGCAGTTTTCATTCTACCTGGTCACTATATGAACTGTTATTTAACACATGCCTAAGTTCGCTTTCCCCCGCTTCCCATTTTCCTTTTATGTATCCTTCTTAATTTATTGCATGGAAGCTACTCTGTGAGCTACTCTGTAGGCTGTTAACTGCCTAGAATGTTGTTTCAGCAACATCAGTAAAGGTGAATGTAACAAGAAAGGTCAAGAGATGAGTATCAGGTATGAGAGCAAATTAGCTTAAAATTATCTGTCTCCACGTCAAAGCAGGGGGATCAGGTTCAAACCATAGGCCAGTAGTATATCACAGGCCTTCCATGCAGAGAGAATTGGGTTCAATCGCTGACATCTCCAGACAGGGATGGGAAGAACCACTGTACAAAGCAATACTGGGTGAGATGGACCAATTGTCTGACTTGGTATAAGGCAGCTTCCCATGCTCCTAATACATATTAATTCAATGTGGCTTTTTTACCAATGTTGATGATAATGATGATAAAAGATTCTTCATGGAGTGCATATCTAGTAAGAGATAGGGTTGTATTCAGAACCATGGACAGCAACTGGGTTTCCTGAATGGCCACTTTAATAATGGAGGTGAAGAGATAAGGCCCTAATTTGCTTTTTCCTGTCCTTGCACACATGCACACACAATTTGCTTGCAGGCAAATCCTGTTTCCAACCATTCTATTTCTCTTACTCCCACACTGATTTCTAGAAAGTCAAGTGGTACCAACCAAGGGACTGTATTTTGTATGTGAATCTCTATTTAATGACTCTCTATTTGTATGATCTGGAAGGGATGCGGGTGGCGCTGTGGGTTAAACCACAGAGCCTAGGGCTTGCCAATCAGAAGGTCGGCAGTTCGAATCCCCACGATGGGGTGAGCTCCTGTTGCTCGGTTCCTGCTCCTGCCAACCTAGCAGTTCGAAAGCACATCAAAGTGCAAGTAAATAAATAGGTACTGCTCCGGCGGGAAGGTAAACGGCATTTCCATGCGCTGCTCTGGTTCGCCAGAAGCAGCTTCATCATGCTGGCCACATGACCCAGAAACTGTACGCCGGCTCCCTCGGCCAGTAAAGCGAGATGAGCGCTTCAACCCCAGAGTCGGCCACGACTGGACCTAATGGTCAGGGGTCCCTTTACCTTTACCTATTTGTATGATCTACTTGTGGAAAACTGCATTCTGCACAAACTTCCCAATCTATTTCTAAACTTCCAGTTGAGATACCAACACACAAGAATTCAAGGCACTCAGAAGAGAAAATAAAGCAGGGGTAGGGGGTAGAGATGACTCTTTATTACATAAAAAAGCAATATATACTAATTAAATATCATGAGCAGTAGTCCATTTCATGCTTCTCGCTTTTCATGCCAATTTCCATCTCCCAGTAAACAGTTAGCATTTTGTATCTCTTTTTTTATTATATACATATCATTAAATGAGAATCTGTCCAAATTTTCTGCTAACCTCCTCCCACACCAACCGTTATTGCAGAGAGAAATGTCCAAAAACAATAGTGCATGCAGATTTTTTTAAAATTGTGTGAATTAAGTGAGTGTCTGATCTACACCATGTAACTACTGGGCACTGTCAGTAAGAAGCTGGTTGTAACCTTGCAAAACCAGTGTATTTAAACAAGCATGTGTCTGTGGTGTTTTAAATACGTATCAGCCCTTTCATTTTCATATTATGACATTTTTCCAGACCTTGGTCTAGCTCTGAGACCGGATGCTACTCAGTTTGGGAATGGCGAATAAGGAGCAGGATGGCAATAGATGGATGGAGAGGAAGTAAGGCTACAGATTAGACAAACCCAAATCAAAGAGTGAGAGGCAAGTGCAAAGTTCCTGGACGGTTGGATTTCTGCAAAGCCAGGCACAAATTCAGGTCCCAGAGTCTGTGAAAGAGGCATGAATAGCCCAGAAGCAGCTAAGGCAAGAAGGGGAGTCATGATCCAAAGCAGCAGTAGGAAAAAGGAAGTTAAGTGGATTGGGACAGTCCTCACACTTAAGACTTATTTGCTCAGATGCAAGAACTGGCTTTCCTACAAGGGGTTTATAGGGCTTAGTGTATTCCAACTAACCTGGAGAGTTAGCTGCCAATATTCAAGCTGGCTCTCTTCAGCCTGGAACAACATCCTAGAGGACACCCTTTTTCCTTAAGACATGGATGGGGAACACTGGAAGAGCCTGTTGGCAGGCTATGGTCCATCTAGTGCAGCATCCTATATTTACAGTGGCCAACCAGATACCTGTGGGAACCCCACAAGCAGGACATTAGGGCAACAACACTCTCCTCACTTGAAATTCACAGCAACTGGTATTTGGGGTATACTGTCTCTGACAGCGGAGGATAAGCAGCCATCTGCAGTTGCATCCAGCAATGGGCAGGGGATTGGACTAGATCAGCAATGGGGAACATTTGGTCCTCCCAGTATTATCAAACTATGACTCCAATCAGCTCTAGTAAGCATGAAAGAGTCATAATTCAGTAATCTCTGAAGGGCTAAAGGTTCCCCAAACCAGATTTATGGAATGAGGTATGTGGATAGAAGTTCCAAGCAAGGTCTCATTTGAGATCATGTCATGATTCCAGAAAGGAGAAAGAAAGAGATCAAGAGAACAATGTGGAAAAATTAGGCACTTCTGTGCTAACCTGGAAATGCAGGAAGTTCTTCTTGATCAAAGAGGGAATTATTTCTCCACTGAAAGTAGCCTGCATCTGTGTGCCCCTCCCTCCCCAAACCCCCCCTTCTAACACATCCCCTATTTCTTTTATCTCCAGATACCCTTATAAGCAGATTTTCATTTTTGGCAGTCCTGACCATGAGCTTTTCTGCAATTGGAGACTTGCTTCTCTCTCTTTCTTTATTTCTCTTTTTCTTTTTCAGCCTCCTGAATGCCTGCCAAGCCAGCAACATTTTGCCAGCTAATTTAATATTACAGATTAATGCAAAAAGCATGTAGCTCTAAATCCTTCTCATGTAACCTGCATTAACACTTGACAGAAGTCACATCAGCAGAAGAGTTACTGGAGACAGCTGCTGGTGTTTTTGGGCTCTCATATGATTAACTAGTCTCTTAGATAAATCTTTCAATGTGCTTTTTTCTTTTTCTTCAGCAAGTGATGCAAGGCATCACAATTTCAATGCAATTTTACAATAAACATTCACACAGTACAATTCACTCTAGTAAGTTATTTGGCATATTCTGAAAAGGGTGTTTTATTTTCTTTCCCTTCCTATCTGCTGGAAAGCCCTGAACTTAGACCCTATCGAACACAAAGCCTTCTCTTTGGTTAACAACCTACATAGGCAGCTACCTTATCCTGATAGAACATTGCTCCACAATAGCTCAGTATTGTCTACAGCAGGAGTGAGAAACCCACAGGTCCAGAAGCCAAAGGACTCTCTGTAGGACACTCTTACTTTCTTTGGGACACACTCCTCACGAGTCTTGCTCAGTGCCATCCTAGAGGACTTATGCCTGGCTGGAATGTGCCCTTGAACTGTGATTATGTCTCTTGCTTGCCTAGATGGAGGTGTGTGTGTGTAGAACCCTCTGAATTCTTCATTTCTGGAAAAATGCAGCCTTCTGTACAAAGGTAAGATATGCATCTGTGGCTCCATCTACTTTTGCCTCTGGCCTTGTCTTCCATTGGCAGGTTGTGACAAAAGGTTGCCTATGAGGTGATACGGTCCTCATGGTCTGCATGGACTGGCAAAGCTTTAGGGAGTATCCTTCCCCAGCCTTATGTGGAGACACTGAGGATTGAACCTGTTATCTTCTTAATGCAGCCCGGGAGCTTAACCACTGAGTGGAAGAGGAAGAGCCTGTACACTCCAAGTGCTAATGAGAGAATGGGGAAGCACACCCATACACCACACACCGTGCAGGGTGAATTTGCTTGCTTTGCAATGTTAACACCAGCACAATACTCTACAATCCCCCATTCAAATATATGGAAGAAAATAAAGTGGTGCATTAGAGCTGTTCAAATTTATTTTGTTGAAACATGGAGGTGCATTAGGAGGACCTACCTTTGCCACCAACCACACAACCTCAAGATCCACCCCGCATAACAGGGCAACCAATAAGTTAGAATCCCCATGATTATAGAGTGTGTAGATGCCAGATGATCTTCACTGGGGTAGGCGTTCCACAGACAGGGAGCCACAACTGAAAATGCCTTCTCCCTTGGCATCACCTTCCAAGCCTCCTCCAGAGGAGGGACCCAGAGAAAGACCTCAGATGACAATATCAGAATCTGGATAGGTTTGTATCAGGAGAGGCATTAAAGAGCTTTAAAGGTCAAAACCAGCCCTTTGGATTGGGCTCAGAAGCATACAAAACAGGTTTTGTGATCTGCCTGCCTTGAACCTGTCAGAAGTCAGGCAGCTGCGTTCTGCACTATCTGGAGCTTCTGCACAGTTTTCAAATGCATTTCCATATAAAGCACATTGCAAAAGTCTAGTACTGAGGGCATAGATCACTGTAGCCAAGGTATCTCTACCAAGAGACACTCACAGACCGCATTCTAGCCTTGTAAAAATCAGAGGTTTCTAACTCCCCACCCCTACCTAAGCAAGCCACAAAGCATTATTACAGTTCAAATACATTTTCCAGCCAGACAAAAATATTCAACGGAGGCAGAGAGCAGGGCTAGTGAATGTGACCTGGGGTGGTGGCCTAGGCAAAGTCTTTATGGTAAGAGAGACAGAGATAAGGAGGGCCACATTTTGCCCCTGGAAAAGTTACCCATCTCTGGTGTATACTCTGAAGTTACCCATCTCTGGTGTATATACACTTATCCCTCTCCCCCTCTTATGGGAAGAGAGGAGGATCCTTTAGTGCATCTTTCTGTCCAGGATTTTGTATCTTAATGTGAAGTTAGATTATGAAAGGTTCTTGGGAAGTGGGTTTATACAAGAGAGATAGTGTTGGAACACACACACACACACACACACACACAGAGAGAGAGAGAGAGAGAGAGGATGACTTAATATTATGATCAATTTTTAGTCACATTTTATGTTGTGTTTTCATACATTTTTCTCTGTTTCCACATGCATTGAAACCATCTTTGAAAAAGGCGAGCTATAAACAACATCTGTGTTCAACTGTTATCTAAGCATTTGCATCTTTACCACTTGGGGTGGGAGGGATGTTATAGAGGAACACAATTTTGCCAGAATGTACCAACCCCATAAGACATATTCTAGGAAAACAGCAATTTTAAAGACACTCAGGATATAAAGACTAGCAATGGGTTCTAAACTTCTGCAAGTACAGTTATCTGTTCAAGCTGCAGATTGAATTACATTCCCTCAAGTGTGTGAGGGAATACAATCTAATCACAGCAGTTCAATAAGCTACTGTGCCGGTAAATCTAGTTTATTTTCACTCCACTATTTCCATTCTTCATTGATTATTTTCATCATCTTATCCATATAAATATGTTAGGTCACCTAGAAAATGTGATTACTCTAGGTAAAATTATTAAATGGAACAGTAAGTATTTTTACATCAAGGAGGAGAGACAGACGTAAGCAGAGTTCTTCATGGGAACAATTCTATTTAATTGACAAATTAGCTTAATCTAGTAGAACAACTCTATGTATTTAGGAATTGAATAGAATCCCATTGTTGCATGTCACCCCATTCTCCAAACAGTGTGAGATTCCAGGGGTTTCAGGGTTTCCTCAGAATGAGGGATAGCGGAGACTATGGTGTCGTTATGATGTATGGTTTATTTACACATATATACAACCTGACCCTACGATGGCGGGGTTCACAGCATTAACACCTCATGGAGGTCTTTCTTCTCCCAGACCCACAGCCTCTGAGTCAAGCAGAAATCAGGCATGGCTGTATCTCTCAGCTGCCCAGCCTACTTCTTGCTTCTAGCTCACATGAATCTTCTCCCAGGCCTTATCTGGGGAGCCAACAATGTGATGGGCAACATACCCAGGGTGAGGGAGAATGTTTCTCTATTACATGTTGAGTGTTGTTATATTTTGAGCAATTCACCTGATGTGGTTTAAATCTGACTTTGTTATATTTAATAAATGTCACATTCTTTTTCCTCCATAAGAATGTCAGAACAAGACTTCCTTTAGGGTGTGGGTACAATAATTCCATAAGTATATTTCTTAAGGAAAGTCCTTCCTTTTACACACTTACACACACACACATGGCCTACTTGGTAAACAGTTATTTTGTTTGATTCGCTTATACAGTAGCATTTTAAAAAAGAAGAAGTGAACATTATGTACTCCTCTGAACTTCTCCACCCACAGTATGCATGCTCCAAGCCATATGTAGGGTTTTAACAGCTTACTATTCAGAGGACGTCTATGATCTAGTTGAATGATAAGGTGATTGCTTACCCAAATTACCTTTTGCTTGGGGTTCATGCTGGGGAACAGCTTAGGCTGGCATAGTAAAAGATGGCTCCATCTGTGCACCTAAAAACTCGCCAGCGTGAAACATAGTTTGTCTGGTAGCCGTAAGCAAAGGCTTTGTATCATAACGCCCCAGGCTCTGCCCGTCAGGGAAGAGATCTGCCTTCTTGGTCCAGATTGAGCACTCCCCAGCCTGTGGAGCCTGAAGCATTGCACATCAACAGCAAGATACATTAAGATATCACTCCAGGCTAACCACGATCAAATGGCTTCCTCTAGCATTCCCCCTGCCCCACATTCTGGATGCATTAAAATTATATGGTGCAACTTTAGTTAAACTAGAGTCCATGATCAGTTAAGATAATGATGTCTCAGTACAATGGAAGGGTCCAGAGAAAACGCAACCCCATATTTACTTTTTAATCTTTCAAACCCCTGTGAAAAACTGACATTTTCAAATGGATTCTGGACATTTCTAAATTTCCTTTGGGAGCTATTCATGGACTTCTGCTGCAATATGCTTTCCCCCCCTTGTTTTAATAGTTGGTGTTTGTGTCACAAATTGTATCGTCGTTGCTTTTTAATCAGATTTTATTGACATTATATTTTATTGCTTTGCAAGCCATCCTGAATGGAAGAGAGGTGGGGAAGGTGTACCCACACCAGCAAGAGGTGAGACACTTGACATTGGGTTAAATACAGGGGCACCATTTTATTAAGTTTTAAAAGCAAGAAGTATACCTTTTTATACGGTTGTATAAAACTGTGCAAGTGTTTTGTTAAGGCAGGGGGCAAGAGCTAATAAGGATGTTTAAGGAATTTTGAATGTGTGTGAATTTTGAATGAGTGTAACACATGCTCTATGATGGAGCTATGGACCTTCTTCAATAATCCCTATAATTTAAATAGAAATACACTAAAGCTCAGCATAGTCAGGAAGGCTGTGACCAGGTGGCCTATCTGCCTGTTCTCCAACCTAAAGACCCTTCCTGCTCTCACTTTTTAGCTATTGTTCTATCTGATTTTTATTGTATTGTGAAAAACTCTTTGAAACACTTCATAGGAAGTGAGTCATAAATGGAATAAATAGAGTTAGAGTGTTCGTTGTTCTGTGCACAGTGAGCCTTCCAAACACAGTGATCAGCTCCCTACATCATTTATTTTGTTTTTGTCCATGTAGCGAACCTGTAAAAAGGTAGGGTTTGGAACATTTACAATTAATTCTGATACTCCCTCTACCCTACCCCCCTCCACTGACTAAACTGCAGGCATTAAAAGTTTCAGTGTGTCTCTGCACAAGTGTTAGCCTTGCTAATAATTGAATAATCTGCCCAAAATGTCTGTGCATTACTCATTTAAAATAATTAGCAAATGATACAATGGCCATATGTGGTCATTATGGATAATTATATTAAATAGTGATGCAAATTCTCTCTCCCCTTGCTTGCCTACCCCATGAAATATATAAATAAATAGAGCCACTGACTAACAGCATGACAACAAGCTAATTATCACAGACTTGAAACACATGGAGTTACCCCATTAATATTTTAAATTGGAAATATTTTTGAGTAGTAACGCTAATGGCCAAATAAATAAATAAATAAAACCTACAATATGTTCTGCTTTCAAAATGCATAAAAATGCCTTGTGCTTTATATTAGGAACCATCTTTTGTGCAACAGTTATAGTCCCATACAGACATAAGACTAGTCTTTAGCCTCAACAGACCTGGAAGGCCCTACCTTTTATCAAGATTTGCAACATGAGTTTTAGTTTAAACTCTCCCTCCCTCCCCACTTACAATATATGGCTATCTTTCTCTCTCCAGAGTGACCAGATGCAAAAGAAGACAGGGATCCTAGATCTTTTGCTAAATACAGCTGGTCATGGAGCGATCAGGAAAGTTGTACCAGCTGAAATTCATTCTTCTGCTGAACTATTCAAGGTAAAGAAGCTTTGTTTTTATTTGCATCTGGAAGCATTTTCTCTCTCTCCCCACCTCCTCATGAACACCCCCTAAAGCAACAGCAAAAGCGTACGCACACACACACACACACACAAATGTTGGTGTTGCCACAGATTCAATTTAGGTTTAAACATGACCAATTGAAAGGTAAGACCAACAATACAGTGAAACACGTGCAGTAATATACTTAGAAAACTCTAGATGAGCCATTAGAGGGACATTTCCTCTCTATGTGTGTTTTGCAGGGCAACTGCAGCTTGGCAAGTAAATTACCATGGTGAAGCTAAACCATTTTGACAGCTACATTTGATTTTTAAAGACAGAGGAACTTATTTTCAGGCCTTTATCCACACAAACGTCTTCACAGACAATGCAAATTAAATTATTCTTCTTTCAGGTGGCTCATAGTATTTCCAGAGGTTATAAGCAAACTCTGCACAACTCATGTCACACCAAGCCAGTTAAAAAAGGACCCCCTGTATGGTTAAGTCCAGTCAAAGGCGACTATGGGGTGTGGCGCTCATCTCACTTTCAGGCTGAGGGAGCCGGCATTTGTCCACAAACAGCTTTCCAGTTCATGTGGCACAACGGAACACCGTGATGGAAACCAGAGGGCACGGAAATGCTGTTTACCTTCCCACCACAGCAGTACCTATTTATCTACTTGCACTGGCATGCTTTCAAACCTGCAGAAGCTGGGACAGAGCAACAGGAGCTCACCCCGTCGTGCAGATTCAAACTGCCAACCTTCTGATCAGCAAGCCCAAGAGGCTCAGTGGTTTAGACCACAGCGCCACCCATATCCCTGTTGCTGGAAACTGCAGGAGGGGAGAGTGCCCCTGTCCTTGGGTTGTGCTTGCAGACTGGCCACTGTGAGAACTAGATGGGCCTATGGCTTGATACAGCAGGCTCTCCTTATGTTCTTATGTACATCAGCTCCCTGGTGACTTTACAACCCTTTTCCTCCCTCTCTCATGCATTGAATACTCATATCTTTGGGGGGTTATTATGGACACTACTTGTTTGGGGAAAGGTAATGCCATTATATACCCAATGGGAAATGGTGATGAAAGGAAAACAAAACAATTGCTTACTTGAGCTGCATAAAGGCAATTATGTCTGTGAAGGGGGCTCTAGAGACAAATTCAGTCGTCGTCCCTCTCCACTTACACAATACATATGGGGACAGGGAGATACCTTGAGAGCTATCAGAAGCCTCATGAATCAGAGCTCTAAAGAGCAGGAAAAGGGGTCATATAACTCCATTGTACTATTAATGGAAAGTTTAGATTAGGGGTCAAGTGAACAGAAATGCCTTTATTCCTGCTTAGCAAAGGGCTTTCAGAAAGGAAATGTTGCACGATGCCTTTGCTACATATTATTGTCATCATGGAGTTTGGTGGCAGGGACTAAAATCGGGTAGCTGGCCTTGCCGCCTCTGAACGGTAAGGAGCTTTTATGAAGAGAACATCATAAGCATTGACATTTCAACCACTGATTGCTCATATAGATATGTGTGAGCAGCTAGGCTAGGGAAATTAAAAAGAAAATACAGAAAGGGGGTGACTGCAAAAAGTAAACCCTTCCCCCTGTTGTGGGGGTTGTGATCATGGTGGTGTCAGGACTCAGCAGACAAGAAGATCAATAATAAAGGCCTCACTTCATCCTGATGTAGGCTTTCCAATTGCCCAGTGAGTGGGGGGAAATAGCCGCTCTGCTCCTATTCCTTCTTTGATAAGATGAGATAGAGGATTCCAAGTCAGAAGGGAAATTACATGAGAGGGCCACCCCTCAGAAAGCATGTCCTCAAGAGGAACGTATGGTACCAGTTCCCCACTGGCCCAATAATGTCACATTGTCATCTTCTGACCAGAGGACTCAGATAACTGCCCCGCTCTGTTGGAGTAAAAGAGCTGTGTTTCTGGAAAGACAGAGTTTATCACTGTGGCAGGGAGGCTGCTGCTATCTAAGGCAGGCTATTGCTGAGCAATATCAGAGTCTCCCCCTCTCATAAGCACAAGACTCCACCTTGGCTGAGTATCATTGTGAGGATCAGTCACACGCAGGACTCACATGTAGGACACACAGAAACAGAGGATAAACACATTTTGGTTTTAAGGGAGGGCCGTGCTGCAAAAATAATGTTTGGAATGAAATGTGATTAATTTATGGCTGCAAGTCAAAGTGCTGTGTTACAGAATTGATATAAGGTTGGTTCAAAAGACTTCTGGTGGAACTGCAAAAAGTGTGCATGCACACGAAAGCTCATACCAAGAACTAACTTAGTTGGTCTTTAAGGTGCTACTGGAAGGAATTTTTTTTGTTTTGCAAAAACAAAGTTCAGCTTCTGAGTAAACATGGATATGGCTGTTCTATAGCCTTGCATAGATATGAGAAATAGCTCTGTTTTATATGTTACATAAATGATGCCCAAGAAGAGAAGTATTACATATATTTCATCCCCCCCATCCCCCCTCCCCTGTGGCTTTGACATTTACAGGCGTTTTAGATCTACTGAAGAATAAAGCATGTTAGTTTGAATAATAAATATGAAATAAAGACACCACCTAGTTTTGTCTACAACAAAATGTTGAAGTGAATTTGGAGGTTCCTGCTTGGGAATTTCAGGGAATTTTGGGGATGCAATGAAGAAGAAGAAAAGGGTTCAATATGCCAAGTGAAATTCATCAAGAGGGTTCAGTGCATTACGCATGCAGGCTATTAGTTGTATCAGTTGCCTTTCACCAACAGTGCAGGTATCCTCTTGGAAAGCCCAAGGCGGGTGAAGGAAATCTCCACACACTGGGTAACATTGATGAGATCTGGGACCAGAGTTGCCACTGAATTATGCCTGTAATGAAATTTTGAGGCAATTTCAAGGAGAAACGCCCAAGGAATTGGGAAGCAAGCAAGCAAGAATTCTGATAAGATGAGCAAGATTTCTCAGGTGGATTCCTGTGCATCCCTAATTCTGGAATATTTCCTGTACAGTACTAGCATTGCCAGAATGAATCACGATGTCGCCGGAATCACACCCCCAAATTTTAAGTGCATATGGATTAATCCCTAAAGTGAAAAGAGCCAATCATTCATTCCCAGAAGATATACTTTTTATTGGTAACTTCCTGAATTCATTCACACAGAGCTTGGTCACATGCAAAAGCAAATAGAGCTGGGGGGGTTTTCTCCAAGGACATGTGAATTAAATGAGGCAGGCAAGACACAATACCTTCCAGGTCTCAACAGACAATCCCATTTCAGAGAATATGGCAGAGAATAAGATGAAAAGTGTGTGGGGTGTGTATGTGTCCATGTTGTGCATGTAGCCCCATGCACACCATTCATTTAAAGCATTGTGGTACCACTTTTACAGTTAAGAATCCTGGAAACTGTAGCTTCCTAAGGATGCCGAGAGTTGTTAGGAAACTCCTATTCCCTTCGTATAGCTTCAATTTCCAGAATGGCTTAACAATCAATCCTTCTTCTCAGGGAACTCTGGGAATTGTAGCTCTGTCAGTCACTTTTACCCACTGCCAACTCTCACAAAACAGGACTAACCAGAGCCAGCCCAAAATACGAGGCAAACCACGAAATGGAGCTCTGCTGGACAGGGAAGAAGTGGGGAGTGAAGACCTACCTCAGAAATGAATCTTACTTGACAGCTTAAGTGGGAATCAAAGGCTGTCGTGGGTGGAAAGAGGCCTGCTCTCAATGACTCCGGGCAGGTGCAGAACCCATGATACCCCAGAGGTCAGCTCTTTCCATTTCCTCTCTAGAGGTAGCAGTGCCTCCTAATCACTAAGAGGCTGCTGTGGTGGTCGCTTTGGGGTGTGTGTGTGTGCTTCCAATGAGGTGCCAAATCTGGCCTCCAAGGAGTGCACCACAGCTGCTGCCCCTATGGCAGTGGTGGCAGGCGATGCATTCATTGGATTCTGCCACGTGAGGTGGTTGTCTCAACTTGCCTCATGGGTGTGCCATCCCTGGGACTCACATACAGGAGACATACAAACAGATGGTAAACACATGTACGGAGCACAGGACACATACAGAAAGAGACAAAGATGCAGACACAAGGGCACACAAGCAGATCAGATGAGAATTACTGATCTGTGCGTGCGCACCACCGTACACATGTGCTTTAAATGAAGCCTCTCTAGGTCCTTGGGATCCCAGACACACCTTCCCAGAGGCCATACCTTCCTTAGGTGTTTTCGCCTGACTGGAATGTGTTATTGAACTGTGATAATGCCTCTTAATTGTCTGGAAGGAGGATGAGAAAATAATTGTTTCTAGGCGCCTCTGTCTTTTTGTATGGTTGGAACTGCAAAAAGGTGTCAGGGACTGGCAGGTCTGTGGCAAATCTATGGAGGAGGCAGGAGGGTCAGGGGTTGACCCAGGAGGGGAGACCAGTAATTTATGGGGTTTGGTGCCTCTTGCCAGGCAGGAGCCAGGGAGGGGGAAAGAGGATGAGTCGCAGCACTCAGAGGCAGAGGGGTGGATGCAGGGCATGTCAGAAGCAGAGGAAGAGGCTGTCTACGCAAGGGGAGGGGTGTCAGTCAAATCCCTGCCATCTCCTGCGCCACTGTCTCCTGGTACCAGGAGGGGCTTGAAGAGAGAAGAGCAGCAGCAGCTTCTGTGTAGGAGAAGCCTCAGGATACGTGTGCACACCCCGTCAGAGGAAGGTATATAAGCTGTGGGGCGGGTGGGCATGGACCCACTGTTGCTTCAACTGCCCCATAGGGAATGGACCTGGAAATAGCTGCCTAGATGCTAGAAGCGTGTTTTTATGTCTATCTGGGTGCCTTAGGAGTTGCTGTAAATGCATGCTTTTGTCAATAAATAATTAGTTATCCAACATATGCCTTCTTTAAATAATAATAATATTACCCTAATACCCTGTCCATCTGACTGAGTTGCTCTGGTCACTCTGGGTGGCTTCAGCTCAGGACAAAAGGTCACATCTATTGCCCTTTTTGCATCTGGTCCTGCCTGGAATGTGCGCCTCCAAAGGCTGCCCATGTGGAAAGTGGCCCTCAGGCTGAAAGGTTCCCTAGCCCTGCTAAAGATACTCAGGAGACAATCTGCAGACTACAGCAAGGAAACATCCTATGTCAGAAGTCCTGCACACTGCAACAGGAAGCACTTGCTGTGCCTGCCTCTCAGGACCAGCACTGAGGTTAAGTGTTTCCATATTGTATCCAATGTTAGACCTACTCTGAGTAAACCCTTTGAAAACTACGAGGTGTGAGCAGCTTGGGCTCATTGATTTCAATGGATCTACTCTGATTAGAAACACATTAAATGTAAATCATGTCTATGTACAAATTCCTAATATGAATTTTAAACTGGGAAATTTAAAATCATGTAATGATCCTGCAGCCTCAAGAAAGCAGTATGAACCAGTATTGACTTCTGCGAAAAAATTAAGGTTGTGTACAGAATTGTAGTGTTCCTGTTACAGTTAATAAAATGTAAATTAACTGTGATTTATTTTTGTGCTAAAACGAATAATAAGGGGGAGAACACCAAGGTACCAAAAACAGACAAGGCCATGTTCCCCCCCCCATTAAAATTAAATAACTTGACACTCAAGGCTTCTATTAAAATTTAAATAAAATATTTATAATACTACAAATTAAATAAATTAAATTAAATTGTGGCTCCAAACTGCCAATCTCAATTTAATTTTTTATTGCGTTATTACTTTACTCAAGCGATGACGTTCCCCCACCCCCCACCGACATTATTGGGGATGGGGAGAAATAAAAGCTTGTTGATGGAAATACAACAAGCAAGACCTTAGTTCACAAAGTTCTCAGACAAGATGTATAAATTTGTGTTTATATTAGTTTTACCACCCCCACCACCCCACTCTTTTCTGGCTGTCCAAGTCTCAATATTTCACAAGCAGCAGCGAAATTGCATTTGCAAGAATAAATGTCTATGGTGGTATGTGTGTGGTAGCGGCAATGTGGGCGGGAGTATGTTCTCTCTCTCTCTCCTTTCCTAAATATGGCAGCCGGCCAGCTTGCACAATTTGATCTTGCCAGTTTTCCTCTGAGGAATACTCTTAGTGCAAAAAGTGAAAATTAAACCTGAAGGCTTGAGTACAAGGTGAGAAATGCAAACCCCCTCTTGTGATTTCTCATCATCTTCAACTTCCTTGTTAAAAATTTATCAAGCCCACCAGTTATGAATATCAAGCGCTATCAAAATGCATGAGATTAAAACATCAAGGTCCACAAGCTTGAAGAAGCTGTCAGCCTGCGAAACAGATTTTTTTTTGTTTTGTTAAGGAATTGTGGGCTTCTACCTTTATTTCTCCCTCCCTCCCTCCCTCCCTCCCTCCCTCCCTCCCTCCCTCCCTCCCGGAATACCAAATACACATTCATGGCCTATAGTCTATTACAGGAGTATCCATCACCCAAATAATATATAGAGGAGTTGCTGAAAAATACATGCTGCCCTTTGCTCCACTGTATAAATCATCTGACCTACAGGAGCAGCTGAGCCAGTTGGAGCCTGAACTAAAGAAAACCACACATGACTTCCCGCCCCCCGAATATGATCAGTTGACCTAGACTAGAGAAACACCATGCGGCTTTGAGTGTCAAGGATCAAGACAAATTAAAAGAGGGGTACCGTAAATTCCCCAGTGAAGGTACAAGTGGGACCATCTTAAAGATACAGCAAACACCTAAACAACAGCTGAGAGGGGGGGGGTCAGTAGAAAGAGAACTATGGTCCTGATGCAATGAAAACATAGATTCACAGGGCAGGGGCTGTCAGGGTGACTTGCCTGAGGGCCCTCCAAGACTGTAATCTCCCTTCCTGTTTGGGTGCCTTGAAGAGGAGTTGGGTGCAATAATCTCTCTCTCTCTCCTCTAAAGCCAGCTAGAAACCCACAGAGTGCACAGTACATGCAACTCCTGGGATAAGACATTCAGTGGAATCCCACACAAATTCTGGATCTTATCCCCTGCCCTCAAACTTGTTTTTTTTTTTAAACAAAAAACAAAAAACACAACCCAACGTTTTAGAGATTTTTAAAATATTAGGCAGCTTATAATTTTTTAAAAGAAGTAATGCTACAAAAATCACCACCATCATCATTTGCATGCCACTCTCCAAAGTGGCTCACGATATATCCAATAAACAAGTTTCAAAAATTAAAGAAGTCAAATAATTCTAAAAAGTAAATACAAAAATAAAACAATTCCACACAACAATGTATAAAACAATACTAATAATTTGGCCCAGTTTAACAGCTTAAAACTAAAGAGAGAATAATTCCTAGCACAGAAAAGTAGTATACAAAATTTAGTGGTATTATACAAAAATACAACACAAGAGAATCATTCCAAAAAGTCATTCCCCAAGAGGTTCACCACAATTAACCTACACACACTCACACACTTTTGTTACCTGTGAATTATGGCTCATTCAAACCATAAATAATGTCAACCTGTATGACAGTGTTGTCAAATTTTCCAATATAAAAAGTGAAAAGCATTCAGAATACTTTCCCTTGTAATCTTGTGCACACTTTCCTGGAAGCAATATGTTTTAAAACCTCAGTGGGGTTGGTTTGCAAATAAATATACATAGGACTGTACCACAAGTCACTATGCAAAATTATTATTTATTATAATTACTAATACTATCTCATTTAAGCAACATTGTTTCAGCGTCACAATAATTTCCCTCCTGTCTGCCCCTCAAATCCTTTTAGCTATGATGTGTGATAAACCAGGAAGGGAAGTTGGGGGAAGTCATTGTGTGTGTGTGTGTGTGCGCGCGCGTGTGTGTGTGTGCGTGCGCGCATGTGTGTAATTCAGAAATGTAAAATGTAATTTGAATTGTTTGAATATGTTAAAATTTGCTGCAAATCTGTAATAAAATATTTTCTTTAAAAACAATCATTTTAGATATGATGCACTGAGGAGTGTGCGTTCTCTAATGGTGGAGGGCACCAGAGAAAATACTGGAATGTGGCCATGTCTTTTTAAAAATCACCTACCTGGAAAATGTTTAATAAGTTCATGTTCTCTATTAGCCAATGGACAAATTTAAATCTGAGTCTTCATGGAAGCATATTTTGTCCAGGAGAGATTGCAACCTTAATATCCCTGGTGAGCTGGTACTTCTTGTTTTTCTCCCAATCCGTTCCTTTGCTCCTTTTTAAAAAAAGTGTTTAAATTTCATGTTCTCTTAGTATTCCCTAGACAATTAGAGGAACATCCTCCATAGCCTGCTCAGCGTATTCGAGTTTACAGTCTAATTCAATTAGGTTTCACATATTCTCTATACACTATTTAAAGAATGCCATGCCCAGGAGATTTCCAATTACAAAGACTCACAGTATCTATGTAAATTGTGCATTTTTCTTCTTGTGCATTAACAAAAGCTCCTAAATCCATTCTGCACAATTTTTCTTCAAATCATGAATATGGAGAGAACTCTTTATAGTATTAAGAACAACACCCCCACAAAAAAAGGGATGGAAGGATTACATCTCTACAAGCCACCATTATAGCAGTCCAGTTTGTGTGCATGTCTGTGCACACTGGTTGTATCCTGGTTTGTCTGGGGCTAGCTTCATGGAAAAGGATGCACCCTTATCACCACCAGAAGAGACTGAACTCGTAGGCAAGAGACTACTCCACTGGATTTATTACAGTTACACTAGGAACTGAAAATACATGTTCCCCTCCATATGTTGTTGTACTCCAGTTTCCATCAGTCCCAGTCAGCATAGTGAAAGGTCAGGCATGTTTGGAGCTGGAGTCCATCAACGTCTGGAGGGTTGCAGGTTCTCCATCCCCGGGGTAGACAAGGATGTACGTAGTGGTGCAGTTTGGTAATTTTGACTTTAGGCCCAATGGTCTTATAGGATAAGTTATTTAGATGATGGGTGGGCAACATGTGACCCTCTAAGGGTTGTTGGGACTCCCAACTCCCATCAGTCCCAATCAGCATAGCCAATGGCCAGGAATGCAGGGAGCTGTAGTCCTGCATAATCTGGATGGCTGCATGTTCCCCATATCTTACTTACCATCTTGCTTCTTGATATTAAGGAAAGGAGGACTATTGTTATTCTCACTTACAGTGGTGCCTCGCAAGATGAAATTAATCCGTTCCGCGAGTCTCTTCGTGTTGCGGTTTTTTCGTCTTGCGAAGCACGGCTATTAGCGGCTTAGCGGCTATTAGCGGCTTAGCAGCTTAGTGGCTATTAACGGCTTAGCGGCTTAGCGGCTATTAACGGCTTAGTGGCTTAGCGGCTTTAAGAAAAAGGAAGCAAACTTGCAAGAACTTGCAAGACGTTTTTGTCTTGCGAAGCAAGCCCATAGGGAAATTCGTCTTGCGAAGCACCTCAAAAAACAAAAACCCCTTTCGCCTAGCGAGTTTTTCGTCTTGCGAGGCATTCGTCTTGCGGGGCACCACTGTACTTTTTTATGTGGCACCCTTATGTTTATGATGCTGTTTCATTGTTTTTATGTTGTATCTCTGTATACCACTCACAGATTTATTTATTTTAAAAAGCTCATAAGTGCTTTTAAACAAGTAAATGATAAAATGATAGCCAAAAGTTTTAAAGCTTCTTCTCCACCATTATGTTGTCCACCACATGGGCATGAAATCGACCAGACAGGGCTATAGTGCAAGCTCTATTTTAGAAGAGGAGGAGGAGGAGGAAGAGTTTGGATTTGATATCCCGCTTTATCACTACCCGAAGGAGTCTCAAAGCAGCTAACATTCTCCTTTCCCTTCCTCCCCCACAACAAACACTCTGTGAGGTGAGTGGGGCTGAGAGACTTCAAAGAAGTGTGACTAGCCCAAGGTCACCCAGTAGCTGCATGTGGAGGAACTGAGATGCGAACCCAGTTCACCAGATTACGAGTCTACTGCTCTTAACCACTACACCACACTGACTCTCTTACACCTACACTCAAGCTGATAGGTAGGTGGTCCTGGCGTGGGGAGGAGAGTCCGTTGTCAGAGGAAACAAAACAAAACAAACATTTCCAGGTTGGTTTTATTTTAGCTGGTTGGCAAACATAAATAAGACAAAGGCATCAATCAAACACATTGTAACAGTAACAATATACACTCAAAGCTGAAACATCACCAAGCAGGTAATGTTTTTGTTAAAGTGTAACAAGAAATTAAATACAAATAGGACTTCAGTAAATCCGTATTATACGGAAGAAAGAAAGAAAAATTCTCTGTGCATCTCCCTTCCTCACCGTTTATTATTATTATTATTATTATTATTATTATTATTATTATTATTATTTTACATCTACACTACAGGCTTAATTTGGTTTCATTCCCAAACTATGGAAATGTTAGACTTGGAATCAGCATATCAGAACTAGTACAAATTCCAATATGTCAATTGGTTACTTGGAGGCCATTGT
Organism: Podarcis muralis; assembly: GCF_964188315.1. NCBI lineage: Eukaryota > Metazoa > Chordata > Lepidosauria > Squamata > Lacertidae > Podarcis > Podarcis muralis. Next base: position 35,217,533 of record NC_135668.1, read on the forward strand.
ATGTTCTTGTGTATAAACAGCCTTACATTAACATTAACAACACATTTAAACCACAACATCAACCCTACACATTCATGAGATAACACAGAGACCTGGTGGGCAGTGTGTGTGTGTGTGTGTGTGTGCGCATTGAGTTCCTTTCTCTTTCTTCCAAACCCCCAAAATGTAAAAAAATCACATAACCAGCCATGCACAGAGCTTCACACTGAAAGAAGAGTTAACTTATTTAGCATATATAGCATTTTCTATAGCCTCGGTTCCTGGATCCCGCCTTTCAGATGTAAATTATGTATAACAATAAAATTGAGATAACTGCTGTTCTGTGTGGGTTAGAGGTATATTTGGGTATAAAATGAGGCAGAGCCGAGATGTATGGGGAGCTATGAAGGCCAAAGTGTGTAAAGCAGCAGCCTCTAACAGCCAAAGAATGCCTGGAAAATGCTGCTTTATGGCACTACATAAAGATGCCTTTGAAATGAGGCTGCCATACACACACGGGGGGGGGGGGGGAGTACCAAATATTGGAAAGGTGCAGAGTAGACCGCAGTCATTAACATTTATCCTGCCGAGTATGCTGATTTAAGAGAACCAGAAAACCTTCCACTAGAAATCCACATAGCTAACCTACACTGACCCGCAGAGAACTTGTGCTTCCAAGAGCACTGGCTAAACAAACGTCTATCAGTCACATCCTGAAATAATGTCGCCTACAGACTTGAAACTCTTGTTTTACTGTTGCTGTACTTTACTGGGTGACCTCTCTCCATTCTCAGCTCTCTCTTATATTTTGTATAGCGTTGTGGATGCTTCTGCTGTGCAGTAAACATCTACCCCTGCTCCCTTTCTCTCTTAAAAGAAAGAAGAAGTATTACATAACTTGCACACTCCTTTCTACAGATTTATCTCTGCCATGGGTTATTCAGGTTTGTGCAGTCTAACTGCATACTTTGTAATCCATTTCTCTCTCTCTCTCTCTCTCTCTCTCTCACACACACACACACACACACGAGAGAGAGAGAGAATGTAGGAAATGGTATGCAGATGGTCAGCCAAGGTTCTTTTTTATGACCTTTAAAATCAAGTCTACTTTAGTTTTGCAGCTCTGCTCATTAAGTTGCCTGGTGGCTTAAGCCATTTATTTTATGTATTTAAATATTAGTAGGCATAAATTAGGCATGTTAGGAGGCATTGATTTTCATTCCACCACATTGCTGCATGCAGCACTGATTCCATTTCACTGCAGTTCAGCTAATCATCATCATCATCATGCTGTCTTGCTGTCCACTATGGTGAAATTTTATGTAATTAACTGCATTATTATCACCTTATTTCACACCAATCGTTTTAATGCAAAGAAAACACAATGCCAATGAGAGCGGGGCTGGGAAGTAATGTATCATTTGTGGACCAAAACAACAACACTGAATACCAGTTATATTTGTTGGACCTTATTTCCATTCCAGACACAGGGCACATGAGTGAATGTCAGCAACTTCTGCTCCCAGTTCCACTTTCATTGGAATTCTCTGGCATTCCTAGCATGAAGAGGGCATGAGTTTTAAGGAACATTCTGTATATTTCTCAACCAGTCTTCTCCAAACTTTTTCCCTGTGGGTGTTGTAGAGTACAACCTCCATCAGCCTCAGCTAGCCTGATCAACTATTACTTGTGGTTCAAGTATTCTGAAGTGCACCAGTTTGGGGAAGACTTTTTTTTCTAGACCAACAGTTAGAATGCACCACACCTGCATACAAGGGGTAGAGCATCTATTTCACATGCCAATGGGGCTTGCTTCAATAACCTAAAGTCTGTAAGAGAATAGACTCTCAGACAGTAGGCAGAAAAGTGGGCTGTGTGTTGAATCCATCTCTGCCTAAGACACTGGAGAGCTGCTGCAAATCAAAAGAGACAACAAAGGGCTAGATGGACCAAAAGGCTTAAATATAAAGCAGATTCATATGTTTAGTTCATAGCTCAGGAGCGGACCACAAGCTCTGCATGCAGAAGGTCTCAGGTTCAATCCCCAGTGCCTCCAGGCAGAGCTATGAAAGGCTTCCTGGAGAGTCAATTCTGACTGAGATGGATCAATGGTCTGACTTGGTATAAGGCAGCCTCCTATGAACTGCTATTCATAATGATGGCCTCCCTCAATGTGGGTTTGCACATCTGCTCAAACTCTGATTATTGATGCACACCACTCCATTCATTCATTCATTCATTCATTCCACCAACCTATACCTACAGGATGGTTCACAGGATAAAATTACAATATAAAAACAAAAAAATACATAATCAAAACTAAAACTAAAATAAAAACAACCCAATAACCCCCAATCTTTGAGTGGTGCGAGATTCCAGGGGTTCTAGATGCCCACCCAGGGTTTGTGTTTCTTTTGGAAATGAGGCACAGCAAAGACTGTGGTGTCTTTATGATATACAGTTTATTTACACATATATACAACCTAAGCCTGCAGTGGCATTAACATCCCAAAGGGTCTTGTTTCTCCAACAACTGAAGTCACAGATTCAAACAGAAATCAAATGTTCTGACTAGTGGCAGACCTTGGGGTCTCAAATTTTAGTGGCACCCTGTGTGATGCCCAAATTTGGCACCACCACCTCTCACCTTCCTTTCTATAGCATAGTTGTGGCACCCCTGAGGCCCTGCGCCCAGTGTGACTGAAGCAGTCACATGCTTCTAAATCCACCTCTGCTCTGAATCTCTCCAGCTTGCTGCCATTTCTTCCAGTTTATGGCTCATATCACTGCAACTCAACACTAGCCCTGTGTCTTTCTAACTAACAGGGGGGGGAAACATTCCCTTAATGACCCATACTTAGCCTGCCCTTACTAGGCCAGTCTGGCTATCAGACGCTTCTCAGCCTGCACCCTGTTGCTCCTCAAACTTATAACATTCTGAAAGCAATCCTGAGTGGTAAGCATTGAATAGGCATGGGTAGTTAAAGTGTATCTACCTCAAACAGTTTAAACTAAATACTGATTTCATAGTTTTAACTTTTTATATTTATTGTATTCGGCTACTGAGGTACTTAGAGGCAACTGTAATTAAGTGGTATATAACTTTTTGAAACAAATAAATAATAGACAACATGGTTAAACGAATCAAACTATGAACGACAGGGGGAACACTCTGTGGAGTGCTCCAACCACCAAACCATGGTTGGGAGATTGACGAGTGATACATCAGCCCTCAGTTTTCAAGATTCCTTAAACACACACAGAGGAAAGTGGTTACACTTCGACTCTTTCCTTTAAAAAAGTGGGGTAAGGGAATAAATGCAAAGTCTGTTGTTTGGAGGTAAAGAAGAATGGCTAATAAAATCTCCTTCCAAGTGAGAGTTATGGATAATCTACCTGAGCTCAGTTTCTAAATGGCTGCCAACATCATTTTAATCTTAGGAATGGGTTTCTACTTGTAGCTGTGTTTTGAAGAATTACCCCATGGCAGAAATTGTATGTTGTTCAAGTACATTTGGCTACATGAATTAAAAGCACATTTTATTTGGGTTGCGGAGTCATCAATAAAAGTGCAAGGCAGTTAAGCAAAAAACCTTCCCCCTGCTTCTTTTCATTTGAAGGATCTCATGAGTTACCACCAAAATAGGTCTATGCATTTATTCATGTGTTTTCCTAAGAGGTGCAGAACACACTGAAATAAATCCCAAGCTGAGAATGCTGCATTTGTTCCCTGCACAATCCACAGCTGCAGTGCATTAAATATGAAGCTGAAGCAAGGTTTCCATGATTATACATATGTGTGTGAATGTCTTGTTGCAACACACAATGCAAATCAACAACATTGTCCACAAGTCCATTAAGTCCACAAGTCTATTTCAGTTTCAGTTTTAATATATAATGTTCACAGGTTACTACAATTATTGCTAATACTGGGCGGGGGGGGGGGGGAGAGATTATTATTATAACAGCCAAGTGGAAAGGATCTGTGGTGAAGCACATTGTCCCTGTGCCATTGTTTCCTTTAGTTTTCTCAAAGCTGGCTTCATTTTGTCTGGAACTTCTGCTGTCCATTGAAAGTTCTTGCTTCTGCTTATGCATGGGAGGAGTTGGGAGGGTTCAGAGAATCAACATAGTAGGTGGGGGAGGGATTCTATTCAATTTGCATTTAAAGGGAAACATGCCCAATTTACACTTCTCATAATTTTGAAATTCAGTTCTCCAGTCAAGTTAACATGCAAAAATGTGTGCATATATATATATATATATATATATATATATATATATATATATATGCTTTCGTAGATTTTCACGGGTACAGGAATGCAGGTTTTGGTGTCCTCGGGTATCTTCCCGTGTAAAAGTTGGGGTGTCTAGGCGACGTTTCGACGAGGTCTCACTCGTCATCTTCAGGCTGGTGCTTTCGGCTTTTGCATCTTCTCAGAAAAACTCTTCACAAAGTTCAAGAGGTCAAGACACAAAGGCTTTAGCAACTAATCCACACCTAATGACCCACCTAAGTGGTACTCAGGATATCACTCAAGAAATCACTCAAGATATCCCTCAAGCAATTAAGGAACAAAAGAAGAAAAGGCACACTAGCCTGGGAACTTCCTCTCTGCCCAGAACATTGGAGGCCACACCTCCTCAACAGTATTTATAGGAACTCAAACACTGAGATCCTGCTCTGTTCCAGTAACAAGAAGCCGAAAGCACCAGCCTGAAGATGACGAGTGAGACCTCGTCGAAACGTCGCCTAGACACCCCAACTTTTACACGGGAAGATACCCGAGGACACCAAAACCTGCATATATATATATATATATATATATATATATATATATATATATATGGGGGGGAGAGACCACAGCAATGCAGGTAATAGTGAAAATAACATGCATACATTCATATTAGTACAAATTGCTTTGCATAAATGTTTATATTAGGGGAAACTGCATGCAAAGATGTGCATAGTAGCAGAAATTCACAATAAAAACTAGTGTGTTTTCATGATGACTTTTAAAATAATAATAAGAATCACCAACTGATGTGGAAATGTAGAGAACAACATTGGAAAAATGTGAAACTCAGAGAATCTGAAATTGACAGATTCACCTATCCCTATGACAGTAAAGAGGAAGAATTATGAACTGAAGGTTTTCACAACCAAAGATGTGGAATTGGGGAGGGATACCAAACAATGCAAGGTGGAGAATGTTGGCAATTGAAATAAGCAATTGTAATCCTTGAGTGGACTACTACAGTTGTATATAAATGTAAAGTACACAGATATATTATTAGTTTATTGAATTATTCGTTGTATTTATATCCAGCTGCTGATACAAGAGTGACCCCCCCCAAGTGGCTTATATTGCAACATATGCCCACATATAAAATTGTCACACAAACCTACACAAGGATAGTCATGATGTGATGCCCTCCAGATGCTGCTGGACTACAACTCCCATTAACTTCAGCAGCATGGTCGAAGATCAGAGAGTATAAGAATTTCATTCCAACAACATCTGGGTGGTACCATATTGTTCACCCCCTGGTCTAATGTAATCATATTCTCCTGCATGCCATCCTAAGACTGGGAAGAGTCCTGAATCAGACCAGAGGCGAACTTACTCCAGCATCCTGTTCTCACAGTGGCCAACCAGTTGCTTCTTCTGAGATGCCCACAAACAGAACCCAAGAACAGAACCTGTAGAAACATGTACTCTCAGCAGTTCTGCAGGCTCCAAAGGTTCATTTTATATCTACTAAGACCAGGACCTTCAGTGTTTTGACACATACCCTTTTGGCATGTGCTCCCAATGAACACCAGACAGGCACCTGAAATATTTATGCTCTTGCTTAGAAATAATCTGTTCACCCAGGATTTTTCTAATGGGAGATCCAGCTATGTGTTGAAGCATTAAGTTTATTTCCTGATTTTGTGAGGTATTTTGCACTTGTTTTAGGACTGCAGTTTTATTCTCAATTGCATGCTGATTGCAAAGATTGGGTACCTTTAAACATACTCAAATTCCTTACTACTGAATGACCACGGCCCAACCTTCCATCTGAGGAGAGGGGGAGGAGGCTACCAGCCCCATGGTCAGATGAACTGTCCATCCCCCCTCTTGCAGATTAAGACATTTCCAGAGCAGAGGCTATCCAGCCTCTGGCAATCAGATCCATAAATGCTATGAAGTCTGGGATCAAAATTTCTCTTAAGAGACATGGTTCCAAATCCCTTACCAATTTTGATAAGTAATAAATCAGGACTTAATATCTTCACCACAAACTGAATTGTGAGCATTTTTTTCCTGCACATATGGTTTGGGTGGATAGTTTCTACTCTTAACTAAAAGGGAGTTATTATGGTGTGTGTGTGGCCTGCAAGACTAACAACAGACTGAAAACCTATTTAAGGCATATATATTCCTAAGCAGAAAGCATTCACTATCACACCTCCAATCCCCACCATTGTTGTTACAAAGGATTCAATGTTGTGCCATTTTCCTACGATCTTTGACAGGGGAACAAGGTATCAGAATTATCATGTCAGATATTTCTGACCTTTTCAGTATTCGGCTGTGTTAAGATTGACTGTCAGAGCCACCTCTTCATTCCAGGTTATCGTAGGCTGAGGTGGTGGTGGAGGATGCAAATTGCCAACAAATCAAATTACAGAACATTAATAAGGTCAAAGGAGTGTGGTTTATTATCATCTTTCATGAAATACATGAAGCATGAATTCCCCAGCATTTTGTTCTCATGATGATAATTACAGAAAGACTTTTTCAGTCTCATTCTAGCTAGATTTTCAGAACGACTTTATGAGATTTATAGTCAGACAAGTTTCTCTAATTTTTACTGCGTTTTTTTTATAAACACATGCAAAATACATATATCAATTTAGACCAGTGTCTCTTAGCTACCTGGGGCATAACTGTTTTCTGCATAAAAATAAAATGAAGGCATACTTCATTCTATTCTCTCTCTCTTATCTGAAAACAATGATAAATCAAAATCAAAATATGTGCTCCACACAGCATAGCTGAACTATGAAGATTGGACAAATTCAGGGAGGATGATAAGCCTATCAATGGGTACAAGTCACACTGAATACTAGAACTGCAGCTGCCCATAATGCTATTGTGCTCATGTTCTGCTTATACTCTTCCCACAAGCATCTAGTTGGCCACTGTGAGAACATTATTATTTTTATTTTTTATTTTTATTATTACTTATCTTATAAAAGCAACAAACAAACACATACATGCATACATACATATATTATTTAAAACAAGTATAAAACAAAAGAAAATGAATTATCTAAAAGTTGATTTATCAACTCCCAGGAAAGCTTATGCACATTTGTTGTACTTACAAATAAATGTATCATATATATCATATAGACTCCTATGACTTGGGAATGTATGAAGTGTCCTGCTGAATCAGGCCAAAGGCCCATCTAGTCTAGCATTCTGTTCTCACAGAAGCCAAATAAATCACCATGGGAAGCTTGTAATCAGGACTTGAGTGCAATATGGTTCTCCCTACTTGTGATTCCCTGAATCGGATCTTCAGAGGTAAACTTCCCCTAACAGTGAAGGCTATTAAAGTCATCCAGGTTGATGACCATCACCATACCTTTTGAGAGTGAGTTCCATAGTTTAACGATGTACTCTGTTAATAAGTATTTTCTTATGCCTGTCCTTTTGTCCACCCCTCCAAAAAGAAGCCAGACCGTGACAGTGATGATCCTGCAACTTCTCAATCACTTGGGCTGGCTTGAGTTTCCTTTCTAAGCCTTCATTTTAACCCAGGTGCTCAAAGCACAGACTACATAACACTATCAAAACGAAGCCCATGTACAAGCCATTCAAAATAGTCCCTTGAAACCTTACAAATAATTGTTACCTTGCCCAATGAAAATTCTTTCCCTTCTCCCACCCCAGTTAATAAACTTTGAAATAATAATAATAATAATAATAATAATAATAATAATAATAATAATAATAATTTATTTATACCCAGCCCATCTGGCTGGGTTTCCCCAACCACTCTGGGCAGCCTCCAACAAAATATTAAAAAACAATAGTCTATTAAACATTAAAAGCTTCCCTAAACAGGGCTGCCTTCAGATGTCTTCTAAAAGTCTCGTAGTTGTTTTTCTCTTTAACATCTGGTGGGAGGGTGTTCCACAGGGCGGGTGCCACTACTGAGAAGGCCCTCTGCCTGATTCCCTGTAAATTGGCTTCTTGCAGCGGGGGAACCGCCAGAAGGCCCTTGGCACTGGACCTCAGTGTCCGGGCAGAATGATGGGGGTGGAAAGAAGTGGTAGAGATACACAAGTTATCTGGAAAAGATTGGCAGACTTGGGAGGTAATTGAGATATTTGTCAGTTTTCACAATGAGGCATACATGCTCTAGAGAAGACAGGAAGGGGTTTAAATTAAATGTAAAATGGAATGGATAAAGTCCTCATGGGTCCAGGTTTCTCTATTTAACAGACTACACATTTTTTAAAAGGCATATTCAATTTTTATTAGCAAAACTCATCCAAGACCAGCTGAGATTTCAAACTACTTTCCCAGAAGCTAAATATATGTTAAATACATTGGACATTTTGCCTTCTTTACATCTAAAAAAGATATGCTGATGCATCTTTTACAGTTTGATCAAAGTCCTTGTGATTAATATTTGTTAAAACATTGTCAGAGGGTGTTTGGCTGAAATTTAATAACAGCCCCGAGTAGTCAATATATAATCTCATTGTGAATTTCAAAGCTATAAAGTTTAATGCTATCCACAGTAGAACATTAATTGAAATGAAAGGTGCCATAGAACTGCACCATCAGCGGGGCTCTAAATTTTCTAAGGGCTGATCTAATTCCACTCCTCTGTCTGAAGCGAGGCTCCTCTTAGGATAACTATTCATGGCAAGGTGTAGTGCTGGCTCCTTTTAACAGAGGACCTCCTATGAAAGATAAGCCAAATCAGCTTTCTGAAGCTACTGTTTTGTTAGAAAGTTGTACCCTTTCACACAGCTGAGCCATGATTACAAAAGGTAGAATATCTGGTGTAGAGCTGCTCATTGGCAAAATGTGCCTCTCTAGACCTCTCTAGCCAGCCTTAAGGGTCTCCTCAGCCCATATCTCTTACCAGTTCTACATCATGCCCTCTTTGATTGCTTTTGCCTAGCTGGACTGTGTCTTCAAGCTGTGAAATGCCTCCTGTCAGGTTGTTCATCCATGGCAGTGACCAAAGGAGGAATGACTGCTGGGAGGAGTCATGGAGTCATAAGAAACTCCATGGTACACCTTCATCATCACAACCAGACGCCTCCATCTTCCTCAGTTGCAACAAAATATTTCTCTCCCATATTGGTCTCCCCAATGGTTTGACTTCACCCTTGAAGGTGCACTCTTCCATTGTCTCCTGAGACAGAGAGATGCCAGCCAACCATGGCGGGGAAGTGACCTTAGTCAGTCATGGCTTAAAGGATGCATTCTGCACAAAATCACCACCTAGCTCCATTACATTTAGAGAAATATACAAAATCAAAGAACAGCAAGCTGCATGCAGTCTTTATTAATTTGAAACAATCATTTATCTTATTTCTCGTGAGATAGTATTGGAAACATTGAATCAGAACTACCGTAAATTCCAGTGTATAAGATGACTTTTTAACCCCGGAAAAGAGGTTAAAAAGTCGGGGGAGAATGCCGCCTGACGCGGAGCCCGCCCCCCGCACTGCTTCGGAAGCAGCAGCAGGGGCGGCGGGCTCCGCTCCGCGTGGCTTTCTCCCGGTGCAGAGCTGCCCAGCGTATTAGGCAACTGGGCTTATAAGATGAACCCCCAAATTGCAGCTGTCAATTTGGGGGGTCGTCTAATATGCCCAGTCGCCTAATAAGCCGGAATCTACGGTACTATGGTGCTACTCTGTTACCATAAAGCACCAATGCTGCAGCAAGCAAAGGCTCTAGCAGCTCAGTCAGCTGCTTGTGGCTGGAAAGCCAGACAGGATGTTTGTGACTGTTGCCATGGGAACAAAGGGGCAGTCCATTCAGTACTGAGCACCGGATGTTAGCTCAGTGTGTGTATCATATGACCCGTACTGGATGTACATGGGTGGAGTTTCTTCTTGCTGTTGTCGAGTGCAGACATGTTTCTCTGTACTGATGTGAGAGGCAGAAATAAAAGATGTAAATAGTTTTCTGTCTGCTTCTTTCCCCTCCCTGGGGGACACCAAAGGGGAGAGAGGAAGAACGGTGTGTTCCTCTCACACATCTGAGAAGAATCGCCGGGACCTCGCCTGCTTATCAGCAGAGGGAGACGCGGGGAGGTCGACAGGAATATCTGCCGGTGCCTACGCTATGGCACATTCCTCTGACCGGGCAGAATTCCAACAGTGGCAGCCTTCGGATGGTTTCGGTTCATCGGACATCTGCATGAGAGGCTGGTGAATTGTCCTCCATTGCTCCATGGAAGCCTGATGTGAGAGGCTGATCCTCTGCAGCCAGAAGCTGACCAGAAGAAGCTGACAGCCAAGCCGATGCCCAAGGTATGGGATTTTTATAAGGGCTTAAAAGTGTGAATGCAGATTGATTCATTCTCTGCTTCACGGAGAGCGTGTGTGGGAAAGCAGCTCCAACTTAGAAGAGGCCTGCATTCCAGAGATTTTTGTGGTTTCCTGTCCGAGGAAAGATATGCGCTGTTGCTAAGCGACGTCCTTCAGTGAAGGAGGACTGGAAAGTTAATCGAGAGGGCTGGACAGTCAGTCTATGCCTCAGAGAGGCGAAAACAAAGGTTTTGTTATGACTAGGTCCTCACGAACTGGTGGAAGGGACTTTCCAACGCAGCCAGAGTCAGAACTGCCAGGTGCAAAGAGTGTAAACAAGCCAGCTATTGGATTTTAGAGGCTTGTGTTTTAGAGTCAATGCAAGGACTCAAAATGGATGCTAAGAAGGGGGGAGGCTTGCCTTCTCCACCCCTCCTGACCAGTGACAATTATTCATCTTGGTCTATTAAGATGAAGGCCCTGTTGCAGAATCAGAGACTGTTTGGGGTGATTGAGAACCCCATCCCTGCAGCACCAACGCGTGCTTGGGAGTCACAGAATGTGAAGGCTAGGACTGCTATAATTCTGTGCGTCTCAGATGATCAATTGGTGCATATCCAGCATTTAGAATATGCGCAAGAGGTTTGGGATACGCTGCGTACAACGCATCAGAGAGATGCCGGTTCTTCAGCGTTGCTGTATTTTGAGAAGTTGACCAATCTGAGATTAGCTCCTGATGGAGATGTTCAAGCGCACCTGACGGAAATGAAATATCTGCGTCAACAGACGGTGGAACGCAATTTTCATCTACAGGAGGAAGTGTTTTGCTTCATGATGATAAACAGCCTGAACCGGACTTACAAATTTGTTGCCAGTCAGCTTGGTTCGCTACCGGCTCAAGACCTGACCGCGGAGAGAGTCTGTGCGGTGGTCCTCAACGAACACGACAGACTTGCTGCACTGGAAGTGAAGGACAGAGGGAGGCAAGAACAGGGTTCAAATCTTCCCACTGCTGATGCTACTGGAGAGCATGCTGTAGCATTGAGCACCGTCAGATGCTACAATTGTGGACAGACTGGGCATCTACAGCGGAACTGTAGGAAGCCGCGACAGTCGAAAGGAGCCAAGAACAGCTCTACGAAGCCTGAGGCGTCAAGCAAAAGCCGTAACAAGTGCCAGGTGAAACCTGCAAAGGCTATGATGGCGAAAGGAACCACGCCAGATGTTGGGAACGCATTCATAATCGACACGGGTGCAACGAAGCATCTCTGCCCACACAGACAACTGTTTTCGACGTTGAAGAAGCAAAGCTTCACTGTGAAACAAGCCAACGGTCAAGAACTGGAAGCGACCGGGATTGGAACTGTATATCTTGAGAGTCTGAACTTGACTATAAGCGATGTTTACCTGGTTCCAGAACTGAGATTTAGTCTGCTGAGTGTGTCGCAGATTGCCAAGAAAGGACTGAAACTGTCCTATGATGCTAAAAGATGCAAGATCTACAAAGATGGAGAACTGTTTCTTACTGCCAAAGAGAAAGATGGACTGTATTTGTTGACTTTTGATCAAAGTGATTACATGAAATGTAATACTTCTGATTCTAACGAAATTTCTCTTGCAGATCTGACCAACAAGGACACCAAGAAGGTGGCTAAGAAGGTCGACAGAGCGTTTCAGCGGGTGTATGCTGATGTGATTGGTCCTTTAGAACCATCTAGAGGCGGTGCAAAATATTACCTTTTGTGTGTTGATTGTTACACTAATTATTCTTGGGTTTCAGGAGTTTTGTGACAAGGTTAAAAGTATGCATGATGCTAACATTGATTGTCTTTTCACAGATGACAAGCCAGTTTTTCTGTTACAGGATTTCCAGAGGTTATTGGATGGAAAAGGGATAAGACACAAACTTGCTAGTTCCGAAGAAGCATGGAAGAGATGTGTCTGTGTAAAAGTGAACAAAGAATTGCAAAAAGGGATGCATGCGCAATTGCTTAGTTCACATTTACCACATGAATATTGGGCCGAATCACTAGCGTCCTATCCTCATGTGTGGTTGAGAAAAGTCTCAACAGAGTTGGGATGTTCTCCTTTTGAGAAGCTGTTTAATAGAAAACCTTCTATTGCCTATTTTAAGGTTTTCGGGTCTCATGTGAGAACAGAAGCTCCTAGTGGGGTAAAGAATGCCAGAGGCATTTTTGTGGGTTATGAAAAAGGTCTCTATAGAGTAATTTTGTCTGAATCTGGTCAGGTGATTCTCACAAAATTTCTAGAGAGTGCTCCTGAACAGGAGAGAGTGATTGTTCACACTTTTCCCACAGATGATTCTGCTGATGATGATGATGAGTTTGATCTTATTGAGTTCAGTAGTACTGACGATGACAGCGATAGCTCAGACAGCTCAGTTGTAACAGTCATTGAGAGGAAATCTCAAACAATGACTAGACCCTCAGAAGAGGAGGATGAACCACTGATTAAGCTTAGTACTGGTTCTCCAGAGAGTTCAAAGGCTGAACCAGAAAGCAGAGAAGAGAAGCAACTCTTACGTAGGTCTGAGAGAGCAACGAAGGGTGTACCACCAAAGAGGTATTCAAAGGAGTTTGCTAACCTTGCATATGTTGCTGTTGTAAACGATCAAGGACAGATTGAAGCTGTGTCTGAGTCAGAGACAAAGGCACAACAGAGAGTTGTTAACCAAGGTAATGCGAAGTCACACAACCAGAGAGGTACATTGGTTAAACCAGTGGCGGGTAGTTCCAAGGGTGGAACTGAAACAACAGGGGAATGTTATAAGTATAACAACTGTTTGTTTTCTTCTCTGGATGATGCTTTGCTCGCAGCACGCATTGATACTTTAGGGGGAGTATGTTACCATAAAGCACCAATGCTGCAGCAAGCAAAGGCTCTAGCAGCTCAGTCAGCTGCTTGTGGCTGGAAAGCCAGACAGGATGTTTGTGACTGTTGCCATGGGAACAAAGGGGCAGTCCATTCAGTACTGAGCACCGGATGTTAGCTCAGTGTGTGTATCATATGACCCGTACTGGATGTACATGGGTGGAGTTTCTTCTTGCTGTTGTCGAGTGCAGACATGTTTCTCTGTACTGATGTGAGAGGCAGAAATAAAAGATGTAAATAGTTTTCTGTCTGCTTCTTTCCCCTCCCTGGGGGACACCAAAGGGGAGAGAGGAAGAACGGTGTGTTCCTCTCACACATCTGAGAAGAATCGCCGAGACCTCGCCTGCTTATCAGCAGAGGGAGACGCGGGGAGGTCGACAGGAATATCTGCCGGTGCCTACGCTATGGCACATTCCTCTGACCGGGCAGAATTCCAACATACTCATCTTTCAGTAAGGTGGGTAGGGGTTGCCCTTATTAAACCACCGGATGAGCATTTTAGGTATTTTTTGCATTAAACACTGTTTTAAATTGTTTTTATCTGCTGTGTCAATCTTGTAAGTCACTTTGAGACATTATTTTTTTTAGGTAAAAAGCAAATAACAAATGTAAATTAGTATTTATAAATCACCTTTTCCTCCAAAGTGCAATATGGTGTACGTTACTCTACCACTTCATTCAATCCATACAATGACCATATATCCTAAAGACACCACAATCTCCACTGTGTTTCATTTCCAAAATGAAAACATGAACCCTGGATGAGCATCTGGAACTCCTGGAATCTTGTACCACTTAAGAGACTGGGGTGGCGGGCAGCACTGTTGTCAGCAGTGGAATATATATTGTAATTACACATATATACAACCTGAGCCTATGAAGGAAGGGTTCACAGCATTAATGGTCTTGTTTCTCCCATAGCCACAGCCTTAGATTGAAACAGAAATCAACCACCCTGCTCTAACTCTCTCTTCAGCTTGTTGTTTTACCAGCCTGAAACCTTCCCCCCCCCTAAGTCACATCACAGCCAACTCTAAATTCTAAACTCTTGCTTTGTCTTCCTAGTTGAAGGAGGGCCCTCAACCTTTTGCCATCTGGCACAGAGACCCTCACCTTAGCTTTCTTAATGGCTCATCACCCCAGGTGACTACCTCATTGGGAAACTAGTCTGGCTTATATTTTAATGCTTGCTGAATCCAGGGGTTCAGTGTCTGGCACCAGGTTGAAACTCCAGGTCTTTATTGAAGTCCAACACCTACTGGACCCAGGAATTTATACTTTGGTAGTCTTTCATAATATGGCACACACTGTGCAAGGGCAAAATTTGGTTTCCCCAAATGGATCTTCTCATTTATGAATCTTCTCCATTTTGCACCCCCTCGGTTCAGTGCCCTTTGTCGGGGGAACTGCCCGCCCCGCCCTAAATCTGGCACTGAATTTAGGGGAGTCTGGCATCCACAAACTCATAGAACTATGTTAGTCACAACTACATGCAATGTAGTTTATTTTCAACTATGTTTATTTGGGGGGAAAATATGCCCATTAAAATGCTGGTGGATTTTCATGAATATCCCTCCTCTCCAAAGAAATCAGAAATTACTGTGGGAGTGTGCAGAACTGAACTGAAAAGTGGAAAAATGAGAAACCACACCTAACTGACAATCTAAACACTGTATATTCACTGGGGTAGTATTCAATGCTGATACTCCTCATAGTATAGTGGTACCTCGGGTTAAGTGCTTAATTCGTTCCGGAGGTCCGTTCTTAACCTGAAACTGTTCTTAACCTGAAGCACCACTTTAGTTCATGGGGCCTCCTGCTGCTGCCGCGCCGCCAGAACACGATTTCTGTTCTCATACTGAAGCAAAGTTCTTAACCCGAGGTACTTTTTCTGGGTTAGCGGAGTCTGTAACCTGAAGCGTCTGTAACCTGAAGCATCTGTAACCCGAGGTACCACTGTAGATCCACTGAAGTTAATGGACATGACTCATTCAGCTTCATTAATTTCAACAGGTCTTCTCTGAGAAGGACATAGTTAAATACAACCTCAAGCCTTCTGATCTGCTCCTTGCATTTTTAAAAGTATTGCTGATGGTTCTGGTGCAAAGTTAAGAACTTCTGTTGCTTTGGACTATGTTTATAATTAACACAGATGGTCCAATGACTCAAGGTTGCATTCATCATATCAGAACTGAACAACAAAGAATGTGGAGGAAGGGGAAACAAACCAGCAGGTAACTCCCCATTCATAGTGGCTGGAGAACTGGGGAAAAGGAAAGCAATTAAACTCCCAGGATTTTTCTGACACCATGGTTTTTCATGCAGCATATATTTCAAGCATTCTGCAAGGTCTGCAAAATGTACAGCCTGAATACGCTCACAGTGATAACTTGGTGAAAGCCTGAGTTGAATTATGATAACAATTTATTTGGCCCAATGTGCCACGACTACCAATTTAAGATATTCTCCCCAAAAGGTGGCCTTTTCTCACTTTTTCTTTTTTTCCAAATCATGAAATAACCCCTGCAAGTCAAATTAGACTGTCACACAAGCAAGTTTTGCTTGCAAAAAATGATTAACCTGAGATTTACCAGACCTGACCTTTCATGTGCCATTGGTGGTGTTGGTGTTTTAAAAGCTCAGCATTAGAAAATTAGATACTATTAAAAAAAACAAGTGATACATACTAGCATTCTCCCTTCCATCTGACTGGTGTGTGTGTGTGTGTGTGTGTGTGTGTGTGTGTGTGTGTTTATCACACACATAAAAAAAAAGGTTAAGGACCTCTGACAGTCCAGTCCAGTCGTGAACGACTCTGGGGTTGTAGCGCTCATCTCGCTTTACTGACCGAGGGAGCCGACATTTGTCCACAGACAGTTTTTCCAGGTCATGTGGCCAGCATGACTAAGCCACTCGCTTCTGGCGAAACCAGAGCAGTGCACGGAAACACCGTTTACCTTCCTGCCATAGTGGTACCCATATATCTACTTGCACTTTGACATGCTTTCGAACTCCTAGGTTGGCAGGAGCTGGGGCCGAGCAATGGGAGCTCACCCCATCACGGGGATTCGAACCGCCGACCTTCCGATCGGCAAGCCCTAGGCTCAGTGGTTTAGACCACATCACCACCCGTGTCCCATCACATACATACAGTCACCTAAATTTCACATATAACCACCTAGTGCCGGGGGAGGGAGGGAGGGAGGGAGGGAGGGAGGGAGGGAGGAAGGAAGGAAGGAAGGAAGGAAGGAAGGAAGGAAGGAAGGAAGGAAGGAAGAAAGAGACTTGTCACATGTTGACTTGTCACATCCAGCCTTTCTGGATGATGCCAATGACCCATTCAGTCCAGCATCCTGTGATCACAATGACCAATCAGAGGTTTATTCAAATCTTGCAAGCAGGTCCTGACTTCAATAGCATTCTCCATGCTTGTGAGTCCCAGAAAATGCCATTCAGAAGCATACTGTGTCTATCAATGGAAGCAGAACATAGCCATCTTGACTAGTAGCCACTGATAGCCCTATACTCTATGAATTTGCCTAATTCTCTTCTAAAGCCATTCAAATTTTAAATGCAAATTCCATAGTTTAACTGGAAATGGGACAACCTGGTAAATGGGGACATTCACCCTGTGTCATGTTAAAATTTGGAATACTGAAGGCTTCTCTTTTTAAAAAGCTCCTGCTATTCAGAAGTAACACTTGCATCCACCTCTGCTAAGAAACACCTGTATCCCAAGTGCCCGCTGCCTCCCAGTTGTTTTATTATATGCTGAAACCTAAACAAGGTTGATGCAATTCCAAAGCGCGGACACTTATTGGACTTTCGATTCCTGACCTCAGCTAACAATTTGAAACTGGCTGTAAATTGTCCCTTTCAGTCTTAACACACAGGATGTTTCTACTTGGTGGGGGTGGGGGTGGGGAAACTGCACAGGCTGCAGTTTTCAGCAATACCTTCTCAAAAAAGTCAATTTCACCTTTTGGCAGCCCTGAAGGAATCCAGATGGCTTTAAGTGTAATAGCTCAGAATAAGGAAGATAGATTTTTTTAAAAGGGTCTGGTTTTCAGTAATACAGAAGGAAACTACCAGGGAAAAAAGAGACTTAATAGTGCAGTTGTTCCTAAAGAGTTAGTAACACCTCTCCCCTGTCCCCAGGAAAAAAAAGCAGATTAAAAAATGTTCTCCTTGTTTTAAGGTTAATTTAAGAGGACTGCACTGCAGCATAATGAAAAACAGAGACAAGAGAATGCTTTGCTGCTTCCGAAACAAATGAAACAACAGAACTGGTGTAAATATTCAAGGTTGTTCTAGAAAAGTACTTGGGTAGCAAAATGCTTTCTTTTCTGTCTTCTTTTGCTCTGAAATATATTCCAAATTATACATATAAACAAACATACACACTCATTGTCATGTGTGAACACACACACACACACACACACACACACACACACACGTTCACTCCTAAAAATGACAAAGTGATTTTATAGGAAGGTGAAGGCATGCAACCAAAATATGCAGCCCTTGCCACTGCAATGATACATAACAAAAAGGAAATGGTTGTCTTGGTGCATGCTGTGTTGGTTCATGTGTGCATAGGGTTGTCTCATGCCTCTTTGTGAATGCATGCATGGAGGAGGAGCACAGCAAAGAACAGATGTGGCAGAGACTTTATTCCCAGGCCCATAACAATATATATTTTTTATTTTTTTAAAAAAATCGAAATCCAAGGGGTAAAGGAGTGGTGGCAGTGAAAAGAGTGGTGTTATAAATAGCCACTAGGTTAGTTATCTTTTTTTTTGTGAGTCTCCATGCAGCTAATCAAGTATGTTGTGCGATGTTGTTGAGCCTGTGGATATAGGTGTTGTGTGTGGGTGTTGACTTTTCTAATAAGCTATAGTGAGTGAATAGGTACATGTTGGTAAGTGAGTGCATGTGGAGTTATTTGCAAAGCTGGGAAAGGGTTACATAAATATAGACCTATGCACATTTAAACAGAAATAAATACACTCTCAGCTCTGAATGTCTTTCCTGAGAGGCAACTTCTCCATTCCACCTTGATTTCCCTAGCATGATTTAGAACTTTGAGAAGAAAACTCTGATTTACAAGAGGTACTTAGGTAATATCCTCCAAAGGGGTGGAGGGAGGGAGGTAGAAACACGGGAGATAATTAGCAACTCTTTAACATTCCTACATGAGCATTCTGTAAGAATACAAACTTGTGCCATTCCCCACCACTGCAGTAATTAAGCATTCAGACAAGTAAACAGCTTGGTTGGAATGATTTTATGACAAACGACCAAAATCGTATCAACCATTAAAACTCAGCCCTGCAAAAAATCCCTCAAGCCCCTGAAGCTCAATCAATGCGAAAGAGATGGCAAGTTTCAGTGATAGCAGTGTTCACTCATTCTCGGCTTTGTAGGAATCTCCTGACAGGTAGTTTTCCTCCATATTCTCTCTCTCTCTCTCTCTCTCTCTCTCTCTCTCTCTCTCTCTCTCTCTCTCTCCCCCATACGGGAGATAGCATAGGGACATAGGAAGCTACCTTATCCAAAGGCAGACCCACTGGTCAATCTATTTCAGTACTGTCTACATTCCCAGACATGAAAATCTCCCAGCCCTGCCTGGAGACGCCAGGGAATGGACTTGGGACCTTCTGCAAGAGAGAAAAAGAGTGTACAGATGTGTGCAAATAGCCTCTCAGAATTATCCAGTATTGTGGAAGATGGATGCCATTTGCCTTGTGTGAAAGATGAAAAGAGCAAGGAAGGAAGGCAGAGTCAACAACTGGATGTGTTCCCCAACCTTGGTCAACTTTACATTTGATATCATTTGTTTTGGTATAGTGGTACCTTGGTTTTTGAATGTAATTTGTTCCGGAAGACCATTCGAGTTCCGAAACATTAGAAAACCAAGGTGCAAAGGGTGCACTGCAAATTCAGTAGAGAAAATGGAGGGTGGGGGTGGAACTCAGCGGAAGCTATTCGACTTCTGAGACGTTCGAAAACCGAGATACCACTGTACTTGAAAAAACTGTAAACTGCCTTGGCAGAAAGTCAGTACAGTGGTACCTTGGGTTAAGTACTTAATTCGTTCTGGAGGTCCGTTCTTAACCTGAAACTGTTCTTAACCTGAAGCACCACTTTAGCTAATGGGGCCTAACGCTGCTGCTGCCACGCCACCGGAGCACGATTTCTGTTCTCAACCTGAAGCAAAGTTCTTAACCTGAGGTACTATTTCTGGGTTAGCAGAGTCTGTAACCTGACGCGTATGTAACCTGAAGCATATGTAACCCGAGGTACCACTGTATATAAATGAATAAATAAAGATGCAGAATGGTGGCCAGACTGCCAAGTTGCAGCAACGGGGAAGAAAGAAACTATACACTTGCTACTGGTGATCCTCCAACAAAAGAAACTGTTGGGAGAATGTCTGTTCCACTTGGACAAATTTGGTGAAATGGTTCTCCCCAATTTCTCTATAAATAGTGCAAATAGGATAGAGATTGGCGATTGTGTACAACTTTGTACATAATGCGGAGTACAGTGGTACCTCGGGTTAAGAACTTAATTCGTTCTGGAGGTCTGTTCTTAACCTGAAAATGTTCTTAACCTGAAGCACCACTTCTGCTAATGGGGCCTCCTGCTGCTGCCGTGCCGCCGGAGCACGATTTCTGTTCTTATCCTGAAGCACTATTTCTGGGTTAACGGAGTCTATAACATGAAGCGTCTGTAACCTGAAGCATTTGTAACCCGAGGTACCACTGTACATAATTATTATCTTTCACAAAGCGAAAAAATCACACAGAAGAGGAACCACCATCTTGGAACCAGTTTGCATTCTGATATTATATTCTGATATGAAATGAGCAGATCACCACTTAAACATGTTTGTGGATCAAATAATAGAATAAATTACACATATCACAGTGTGTATAGTGTTAAAACTGTGCCCAGCTAAACTGCCTCCCACTAGCTTCAGAATGTTCCCAAAGAAACCTCAATGAACACGTGCTGAAAAATTGCAACACAGATTTACTACAAGAATACTTTCTTAATACATCTAAAATTGCCCTTTTGAATTTCCTGTCGGCTAAAACAATCTTTATTATCATTAGTGCTGCAGGATACATGTAATTTATCCTGAAACAAAGATTAATGGGTATGCAATCAGACTGATACTCCTACCTTTGCCAGATGAGGATCTCTCTATGCTACTCACGGACAAGGAAAGGAAGTGGGTATGAAAACATCCCCTCTTTTCTTTGCTGTAAACCTGATTATTTTTCAATCTGAAGGTATGGGCTTGAGAACATAAGAAAAGCCCTGTTGGGTCCTTCTTGTCCAGCATTGTGTATTCCACTGTTCCTTCTAAATGCCTTTGGGAAGTCCACAAGCAGGAAATGAGGACAACAGCACTCTTCCCACTTGTGATTCCCAGAAACGGGCACTCCAGAGGCACACTACCTTTGATTCTGAAAGTAGTGCATATGGCTAATAGCCACTGATAGCCTTATCACTTGGAAAGTCAGAGACTTTCAACAAAAAGAGAAATGGGAATGAAAACTGTTGATGTCCATTTATTCGAGCCATTTCTGGAACAGAAAGCAACCCAGTGAATACTAATTGCATTCACACAGGAGGCAGTGATGGCCACTAACTTGAAGGGCTTTAAAAGAGGATTGGACACATTCATGGAGAGTAAGGTTATCAACTGCACTGTGAAAACAGGATTCTGGACTCCATGGGACACTGGCCTGATCCTGCAGGCTCTTCTTACGTTCATACTGTTCTTGCTTTCCGTCCACTAAGAATACATAATTGATTCTGCCCACCCCATTTGCATTGTGTCTCCTTTACATTTAAGTTAATGAGGTGGAAAAACTAAATGTCAACATAAGTTACATAATTTAGCCAAAACAGAGAGCAAGGTAAATAACCTAGTTTGGGGCAGAAAATGAACTGCAGAGGAAGGGAAACAGTGCTGCGTGTGTGAAATACATGACAGAATCACCAATGTCTGGTCTCCCTTTTAAAGTCATCCACGTTGGTGTCCATCACTACATCGTAAAGGGTTTGTTCATTTTTCTGTTTTAACTTTGTGGGAGCTAGCTCAATTTTCTACTCATGCTCCTCACACAATGCCCGGGTTTATAAAGACATTAAACTCTCACACATACAAACACGTGTGCTGAACAAAACATGGATTCCATACAAACATCTAAGCATCCTTGTGAACACTTGAGATGCTCAGCAGTTTATAGTACTGACCCAACAGTTTTGACTGCCTAGCTTTCTGATCTATTATTTCAACACTTCTCAAATACAATACCGGCAGACTCATTAAATGAATGGGATCAGCCAGCTTCATCCAATAATTTCAGAGTTGCTAGAGAGCTGGATGCCATCCAAATTTTATTTCAATGCATCACTTTAGCATTATAAATGATAAATCAATATTTTAATACTTTCCCATTCAAATGTATTTTTGTGGTGAACCAGCAGAGCCTGCATGAAATATGCAGATTTATTTTATTATTTTAAGCTCTACCTTTAACACAATGAAATATAAAACATAATGGGTTGTATCCAATGTTAATGCTACCTGGAGCATACCCACTGAAATTCATGAACATGACTTCAAAAATTGTAAAATTATTAAACCAGTGAACTATATTTATGTACTCTCTGTTCAAAAACTGGACAGTCTGATATATTTAAATGTTCTTCCATCAGCAGTTCTGAAGGGAAGAGTCCAAAAAATCTCTATTGTTAAAATAAAATTATCTGTGAATCTGGAGAGGTAGAATTGATAACTCATATATTGTTCCTTTTATCACAAATGTGTAAGATATTTATATAACTTTTAAAAATGGAAATTCCCAGCAAAATCAGATCCATTTTATGCTTTCCTACTTCTTTCAGATCTGAATTCATCTACTTCCTCCATGGTTAGTAAATATTGTTCTGCTGCATGTAAATTTCACCAGTGACTAATTTTATCAAGCTTATATGTAAAATATATATATTTTTAAAATGTCTGGTATTTTATAGTGTGAAAAAGTTACTAGTTACTAGTACTAGTTACTCCAGTTACAAATGCCTCAGGTTACAAACTCCGCTAACCTGGAAGAGTTACCTCAAGTTGAGAACTTTGCCCCAGGATGAGAACGGAAATCATGTCCCAGCGGCACAGTGGCAGCAAGAGGCACCATTAGCGAAAGCACACCTCTAGTTAAGAACAGTTTCAGGTTAAGAATGGACCTCCGGAACAAATTAAGTTCGTAACTAGAGGTACCACTGTAATTTTATCATTATGGTTCTCCATTTTGGTTGATAGTTTCTTATTAGAATACTGGTTGTTGACTGCAAAAAGGAGATCGATTGATGAACATAACTCTAAGATTTATTCATTTCAGTGTCAAGGCTTAGAGTCATTGAAGCTTATAGATGCAGCAATCCAAGAGAAGTGCAGTCCATGACCCCAGCGGTGCCATTAGAGCAGGGCTTTAGGACACAAATGCATTAGGTCCAGAAATGCTAGAGATGTAAGAAGCCATTGTTTTCAGTTCCACAATGTATTTGTCACATGCAGCACTGTTTCTGTTCTGCTGCAGTTAGTTTCCTGCCAAAACCTTGATTAAACATCTTACTGTCTGCTGTGGCAAGTAGTACCCACTCCTCATTTATAAGAACTTGATTGTTTACTGTGGCAACACCTACACTTCGGAACTCCCTGCCTATTGAAACCAAGCAAGCGCCTTCACTGTAGGCCATCTTACCCAGAAAGTTGAAGTGATTTAATCTGTTTAGTATTATAACCTTTGTATGACTTCAAGTAGGGACGTGGGTGGCACTGTGGGTTAAACCACAGAGCCTAGGACTTGCTGATCAGAAGGTCGGTGGTTTGAATCCCCGCGATGGAGTGAGCTCCTGTTGCTTGGTCCCTGCTCCTGCCAACCTAGCAGTTCGAAAGCACGTCAAAGTGCAAGTAGATAAATAGGTACCACTCCGGCGGGAAGGTAAACGGCGTTTCCGTGAGCTGCTCTGGTTCGCCAGAAGCGGCTTAGTCATGCTGGCCACATGACCTGGAAGCTGTACACCGGCTCCCTCGGCCAATAAAGTGAGATGAGCGCTTCAACCCCAGAGTCGGTCACGACTGGACCTAATGGTCAGGGGTCCCTTTACCTTTACCTTTGCTATGATTTCAAGTGCTATTGTAATTCTTTTTTCTTGATTCTTCTTCTTCTAAACCTCTCTGAGCTTGCTGCTGTTTACAATCAAGCAGTTTATACATTTTATGAAATAAAGAAACAGATACTCTGAAAAGCACCTGTTGGGAATTCCAAGTAGATTGCTACTGCCCTCATCTTCGGATTGCAGGGTTTCTCATAGGCATCTGGTTGCCACTGTTATGTTTTCTTCCTGCCCAGGAGCAGCTACTGGTATAGGATGAGGCAGAAACGATAGCAGAACTTTGTCTCTCTCTCCCTCCACTCAACTCTGAATATACCCCTGGCCCTGCTGTACAGGGCAGTCACAAGGATTCTGACAAGATTATGCATGTTTTATTAACACTCTAATCACACTATGCAAATAGCTATGATTAACACCTAGAATTTTTTTTTATTTTAAAATTGTATGCTAACAGCAAACCAGCAGAACGACTATCAAAAGAAGGAAGTCAGCCATCTAATTTTGCTCTAGGGGCTTTTCAGTCCGACCTTTGTTCCATCAGAAGCCAGTCCTGATCTCAAGGAGCATATTATGTGTCTAAGCACCGGCTCAGAAAGTGGAGATATTCAAAGATTTAAGTATAAGAAGCACTGAAATGCTGCCTTGAGTAAAGAGAGGATTGAAGCAGATGTGGCTAAGTGCTTTCTCTGAAGTGGAGATTCAACCAGAGCTCTGGAATTCTCCAGCAATGTCTACAGAGGATAGAAGCCAAACCCACACTTTCTACAAATATTCTTTGTAGCAAATCAAATAAAAAATAAAAAATCCCCTTTTTTTTAAAGTGGGGGTATGTTCAGCACTATTTTTCAAGGTTATGTCAAAATGAAGATAAATTATCTCCTTTGAAATTAATTACCCTACATTTCAGGGATCTCCAGTACATTGTGCATAGAAGAAGAAAATGCCAAATGTGACAAAAATATATAATTAATTAGAACTTAGCTTGTTCTACGAACTAATCACAATTCAGGATTTTTTTTCCTTAACAATAGGTTATTGCCACAATACAAGCTTGAAAATATTACAAAAGGTTTGTTTAATTTAACACAATTATTGTGTTTGGTGGTGGGAGAGATTATGTTTTAAGCAGTCAAGACACTTCAGTAATGCCGGTGGGTGGGAAGAGACCATTATACAGACATGTATAATGCATAAAGAAAAGGTTTTTTACAGCTCTCGCAATACTAGAACGTTGGGAAATTTGGGACAGACAAAAGGAAGTACTTCCCCCCCCCCCCCACACACACAGTTCATAGTTCAACTCTAGAATTTGCTCCCAGAAGGTGGACACCAACTTGGATGGCTTTAGAAGAGGAATGGACAGATTCATAGAGGATAGTTGTATAAATGGTTACCAGACATTATGACTGAACAGCCTCAGGGATCAGATGTTTGAAGTATCTCAGAGATTAGCAGAGGGGGCCATTAGTTCTTGTGAATATAAGTTAAGAACTCACCCCCACAAGAAAAACAACAACAGCAATCTGAATTTTTTAATATACATATAGATGAAGCTCCAATACTCACTGGTTGAATAGTATACAAATTAGATTAATTCTGATTAGTCAAAACGAAATAAAAAATCTTAATGACCAGCAATTACTTTAATGGTTTTGAAATTCAGAAGTTAAGAAAAAAGCACTGTGTTTCTTTAAATGAACATTAAATATAAAATGCCTCTGATTGACTGTCATGAAAACCCAATTTTATTGCCATTTAGATTATTCAGAATCAATACCAGGCATTAGCTGGAGCTGAGAAGCTTTAAAAAGACAGAAGCATCTAAAAACAGCAACCCCCCCCCCCCAAATGAATAACTGCACACAGTTTTGAACATAATAGGTTATTTGCTTGAGCAGCATTCTTCAAGGAAGCAGAATCCTTGCATAAAAGCAGCAATATTGCACACACACACACACACACTATTTAGTTCATATTCAAATGTGAACCTACCTAAGTCACACTTTCCAAAAGTATGTAAACCAAAACACAGCTACCCTTCGATATTCTCTTCTCCACATTTTGCAAACCTGTTTTCCAGCCAAGGAATACGTACAAAAGTGCACATACTAGTGCTAAATGTGCACAAAAAACACATATATTGGTGGAAACAATGCACGAACATGCACTAAATTTTGGGGAAAAATGTATTCAGGAAATGTATTTAGGATTTCTGACCAAGGTGTGCGTTGGGAGAAGAGAATAACAACCTAGATAGATGATGATGATATGCTGATGACGATGGATATACATGCACAGAAGTGTCCACTCCTGCACCACCAAATAAGGACACATATTTGCATAAAATTTGCATGTGGTCTGGGAAGGTTGGGCTATAGTAAAGGGCGATGTTCTATTTTGCTTTAATATAGTCAACAGGGCAGTGTGCATGGGGATAGCACCAGTCCTCCCCCCGCCCCATGGGTACTCATTGGTATGCAGTACCAGCACCACTCCCCCCCCCCCACACCAATGTTAAAAGTGTGGCACTTACTGAACTTCATGGTGAGTACTGGCACTATTTTTCCTACAATAAAAAAGCACTGGATAGCACTGTGGTATAAACCAAACATTTTCTCTCTCCTTCTCCTCCAAACAGGAGTGTGAGATCAATATGTGTAAACCAAGTTAGAGCAGGTTTAGGTCTACTGTATGCATAAAAAATATTGTGAGAAGGTAGTGTGATTGCAACCACAATAACCCCCCTCCCCTTCCAAGCACTGATTTAAATGTAAAACTGGATTGAGGCTTTAATATCTCCTCCTTCCCTCCCACGCATGCTCTGAAATGCTGTTTCTCGATATTTTTTCTGTTTAAAAAAGCCAATTTGAAATATATCTCCCTTCCCAAAAACTTCAAAGAAGCCCACAAAAGCAGATATCAACACAGTGTTCCTTTGCTGTAATGCAAACATTGTGTCGTGTTCCTCTCCCTTGAGCGCACCATGCTGCAATAATGTATATAATAATAGCAGCAGTAATAAAAACAATAAATAACTGTACTCAAACACACATTATGCATTTTGCAAGAGCAATTTGTACTCGAGATGAGCTAAGCCATTATTGAGCTTGGTGCACTGTGGATCATGAACTGGCAACCAAACAC
This sequence comes from Podarcis muralis, assembly GCF_964188315.1. NCBI lineage: Eukaryota > Metazoa > Chordata > Lepidosauria > Squamata > Lacertidae > Podarcis > Podarcis muralis. The sequence goes on from NC_135668.1 coordinate 35,244,303, forward strand.
ATTTTAAATGGAGATATTACAAGCCTTTGAAGAAGAAGGGAAGAGGGGCGGTGGAGGGGGAGTTGTCTTGGAAAGATTTTGAAAATGCTCCTCCAAAAGCTACGCTCAATATATTTCTGCTGGGTGCTCGTGTTGTCAGGCACAGGATGGGTGCTGGCTTCCCTGAGTATCCTCAGCAACTTTCTTACTGAGGAACCATCTGGCCAAGACTCAGAATGCTTTTCAGAGGGCCTGGAGGAGCATGTCCTCAATGCACAAATGGATCTGAAAACACAGTAAGCAGCAATTCTGGGCGTGCAAAACTATCCATGTGCCTGGTTTCTCCAAGAGTCCCTCAGTTAATGAAGGACACCAGGCTCCAATATAATTTATAAGAGCAGCTAACACACTTCAGAGACTGTGGGAGAGCGCAGAAACTTAGAGGGGAGCAGTGTGGTAAAAGAGTAGCAAAGTCTAGTTTGATGTCTTCACTGGGTTTAATCCAAGGAAGCTAAGTAGGAAACATGTTTCGAAATACCCAGAACATTAGTCTTAATTTGGAGATTTAGGGGGTGCCTTTGGACTATCAGTGTCTTACAGAAGGGATTCAAGAACATATCATGAAATTTAGGTTTGTGCAATTATGGTAGATTAGGGGCTCTGTTGCCCCAGCACAACAAAACAACTTTAGAAAGAAAAAAAGAAACAGAATTTTGTGCTTAAGAAGGTGAAAGTATGAGATGAAGGAATGATTAACAGGAAGATGTGTGAACATACTACAAGCAAATAAGGATGAATGACCAGTGGCGACAGTATTGTCTAATCTAGCGATGGGCAAATCCGTCAATTTTAATTTCTCTCGGTTTCTGAGAGAAATTAGTACTACTGGCCTCTTCACTGACTACACCCAAAATTCAGCTGCTTATTAGCTGCACCACTGCCCATGAAGTGGCTTGCAGGTCTTCTATTCCCCTCTTCAATCTCTTGAGTTGCCCACCATTTATCTCAGATCTAAACTAGCTTAGTTTCACCCATATCCATGCAGCTAGAAGATGTGAGTGCAAGGAAACAGGATTCTGCACTTCTTATCCTTAGCTTGGAATCTCAGGGGTCAGCAAACTTTTTCAGCAGGGGGCTGGTCCACTGTCTCTCAGACCTTTGGGGTGGGGCGGACTATATTTTGGACGGGGGAAAAATGAACGAATTCCTATGCCCCACAAATATCCCAGAGATGCATTTTTAATAAAAGCACACATTCTACTCATGTAAAAACACCAGGCAGGTCCCACAAATAACCCAGAGATGCATTTTAAATAAAAAGACGCATTCTGCTCATGTAAAAACACTCTGATTCCCGCACAGTCCGCAGGCCGGATTGAGAAGGTGATTGGGCCGCATCCGGGCCCCGGCCCTTAGTTTGCCTCCCTATGGCTTAGATGATGCTTGTGCATGCAATTCAACAAATGAATTTTGCCTGGCAGTTGACCACTATGTATTTCAAAGCGGTCAAAAGGACACAACCTTCAATGTGCCACCCAGAAACTATTATATCAGACCTCCATGCAGAACTATTTTTTTTTCCATTTAAAAGAAAAAAGGAAGCTGTGTATGAACATAGGCAATTGCCTTAACATCAATACAACCATTGATCCACCTAGCTCAGTATTGTCTACACTGACTGGCAGCAGCTCTCTGGGGTTTCACACCAGGCCATTCCTAGCCCTACCTGGAAACAAGAGAACTGAACCTGGGACCTTCTGCACGCAAGAACATGTGCTTTACCACTGAGCTACATCTCTTCCTCAAACATGTGGTAAATGTATTATGAAAATCTAAGGACGCTTGTGGATGATTGTTGTTGTTGTTTGTTTGTTCTAAAAATGGAGACGCGTCTAATTTTGTCAATTTTTAATACCTTTAATGCAAAGAACAATGAACTGCCTTTCAAAGACCAGACGAACCTTGTGTTAGAACCCCTCCTAGGCATTTAAAAGTGGTAAGAATACATTTTAAAACTCTCTCTAGACAATAAAGCTAAGAATTATTAACTTTCTTGCTCTCCCCCACCCCATTAAAAACAGTCAATCGTAAGGATAGCGGGGGGGGGGGGGAGTGCAGACACGTCTTTATGGATAACTCCGCAAGTTTTTTGGGTTTTTGTTTTTAATAATAACCATAAAAAGAAATTTACTGCCACCTCCTGGTTTTGTAAAATAACAAAGTTGTGTTTTGTGGGGGGGGGGGCATGTCCACGGCTTTTGGTGGATCCACAAAATTATATGGGGCAGGTACATATACCAAGAAAGCTCCAAATGATCTTCTTTCTCACGCAACCACTAGTTTATTTCTGTTGCTACTGATGGATATTAAACTCTCTGGACTGCTATTTAAAAACAGAACAAAACAAAACACGAGTTATAGACTGCCTTTGTTTATCTCTTCTATGAGTATTAGATAGGAAAGGCTTTTGCATGCTCCTGTGAACAGGAGACATAGCACAAATCTAGTACAGAAAAAAATGAGAGAAGTATTGTACATGATTGTACTGTAGTAAGCAAGCATTACTTATTTAATCAAATGTAGCATTTCATATTCCTTCCAGTATGTGCTCTGTGCCCTCGCATCTACAATATTGCTTGCATTTGGTTGCTTTAATTTCTGGTTTAGGTTCTTTTTCTGGAGAATATGTGCCTTGTCATTGACAGCAAAGCTTTATTTAAATCAGCAAGGCATCCTTAGGTGAAATACGGCACACATTTTTCTTCTGATATACTGCATATATGCTAAAAAAGTAGTCTGTGGCTTTTTTCATATGGGAAGGGGGAGGCAGGCAATATTTATTTATTTCATTTCATGATATCCATATACTGTTGGTGGAAGAAAAAAACCAAAACCTCAAAGTGGTTTCCAAAAAGAGGACGGACACTCAGAATTTATCTTCAACAACTGAGTGACAGTCATGTGAACTTTTAAGGTTATGTGTACGTTAAGGAACTGTGAACTGGCCCTACTTTCTGCCACCATGTTTTTTTTAAAATAAAGTGTTGAAGTTTCAAAACATCCTGTTATACATATTTGGAACAGAGGAAGCTGCCTTATACTAAACCAGATGCATTGAGCCACCTATTCAGTGGTGACTCCCAATAAAAATAAAAATATTGTTGCATCCTAAAAGGGAAAAAGAGATGGGATAAACTTGCAGTTCCGGGGGCAGCACTTTGTATAGATTGGTACTTGCTGATGGCAACATCCTGATAGGGGGCTGGCTGCCAATCCCTTCAGCCTCCTGCCCTGAGGCTCCCTGACCAACTGGCCTCTCCAAGCAAGGAAGCAGTGTGAAGAAGAATGAAAAGCGAAGGGTGAGTGCCTTTTAGAGGTGGATCTCTTGGCAAGCAAAGGAGCAGCAGGTATCAGCAGCAATAAATAGTTATGTGTGATTAGGGAGCGGATTCCATTCAGTTCTTATTTAAAGGCGGACTTACTTAACTTGCACTTTCAGAGGGAAGGAAAGAGGAAAGCTCCACCCTTCAAAATTTGCACATCTCCAGAAAGTGTGCAGAGAAATGTATATATTAGTGAATAAAACAAATAAAAATGCATTATATTTAGAAAAATGGCTCTGCAAGAATGGCGTAAAGCAACATTGCATTCAAAAATGTTTCTATTAGGGGTGAAATTAACCAAAATGCTTTTGAATTTTCACAGAGTTTTAAAATAATAATATCAAACTTATGGAGATTTGAATTTAAGGTTCAAATCTTCGGAGATAAACCGAAACTGACAGATTCTCCCATTTCCATGTGCGACAACATCTTGCCCACAAAATTAGTGTGTCAAGAAGGCTAACTTGGGACCTTTTCCCTTTAAATGCTAGTTTTGTTTCTTGTTTTCATATGGAAGACAATGAAATCTTGCAGTCTTCTCCATCCTTTCAAGCTGCTGCATACCTGCAACCAGACATTCCGAGGGGTGATATAACTATGTTGATTTGCTATGTATTTTGTACTTGCTTTATTAATGTGGTTTTCTTGTTGCTTTTATGTTGCTCACCTCTATGGTATATTTGTTCTTAACGCTGGTGGTATAAAAATGATTAGCAAATAAATAAATAACAAACTGGAACATCCCAGAAACATGTTTACCTCCTGTGTAAGAGTAAGAATTAAACCTTAGGAACAAGGGTGGGGAAAAACTTTTTCAGCAAACGGTCCAGATTCAGCAAGAGGACCAACTTTCCAGGAGTCACGTGGCACTGGTCGTCAGGGCTGAGGCTAAAGTGGACAGAGCAAGGGGTGTGACTTTGTACTATAGGCTACATTTCAGCCATGCGAACCACAGAGGTTTCTACATATGTGTGCCTGCACACATACACTTTTCCCAATCCGTCAAGCAAGGGGCATTATCAGAGTTAAGGACACATCCTAGCCAAGTAAAAACACTCTAGGGTGGATCCAAGCAAGGCTGGTGAGAGATGTGGCCTGGGAAAGAGGGGGTGTGGGTAGAAATGTTGTTGTGGTCCTAAGGGTTGTTGTTGAGTCCTAAGGGCTAGGCACAGAATCCTGCAGGGTTGCATTTGGCTCTCAAGCTTGAGTTTCCCCACCCCTGCCTCAAATAGGGGACAAGATAAATTCCCAATGGCAAGATGGCAAGTGGATGACAAGCCAAGATGGAAGCAAAGCAGAACACAGTAAGCTTACTCACACACAACATTGGTCCATCTGGCTCAGCAAGGTCTGAACTGACTAGCAGTGGTTCTCCAGGGTTTCAGGTAGGGAACATTCCCAGCCCTACCTGAAGATGCTGTGGATTGAACCTGGGGCCTTCTGCATGCAAAGCAGATGTTCCACCTCCAAGCCACAGAGGGATAAATTGACAGAACACACTACCGGGTGGAGTTGTGTTTAGCTGTTAATGTTGATGGGATTTTCAAACTCCCAGATCTCTTAGTCCTGCATTTTCCTGCTTTCCTTCCTCCTTAAATTAACTAGGTGGTTATGGAGAAGAATTTCTAGGTCAAAACAGAGCCCATAAGGCACCCACTCCCATTGTTGCTTGTTGTTGCTGCTGTTAAATGAAATACTGCAGTTGAACAACATTCACTTAGTTCTGAGAAAGCTCAACCCTTGCACAGATGTTGCGGTACTTTTTGGAGATCTTGCTGACTGATGCTGCAGCAAACGTATCCATCTGTTTGCAGTGAACGGGAGAGGGGGTGGGAGTAAAGAAATTAAAACAAGAGGGAAAGAAAGCAATGCCCACATCAATTCACAGAGTGCTGATGAGCAAGTGCCTTTCGTTTCGATTGCTCAGACAAATCACCTAATTGCAGATTACCCAAACGTGATACAGTTAACTGTTTTAAATAATCTGGGGTCTGGAATGATGGGGGGGGGGGAGTGAGCGAATAACAGCATCTATTAGTCTCAAAAGTTATTACCCGGTGTAAGCTGCTTCCTGATTTAGAAGGCAAAGTGCCATGTATTTATCCTGCTTTTACACGATGCTTACTATCTAATTAAAATGATCAACAGTTAAAGCAAAGCTCCTTCACAGGTAAACTGCAAAGGAAAATCTGTGCCAGTGCCGCATTGCAGAAGGTAAGATTCAAAGACTCTATTGTCTACCATGCAAGTCACAGTGGAAGGGACCCTATCCACTGTGGCCATTGGGTTGTATCCAACTAAGCTCTACTATGAATAGACACACTGAGATTAATTAGCCTATGTTAGCCATACCCGTTAACTTCGATGGGTCTACCCTGAGTAGGACTAACATTGGATGCAACCAATTTCCTTTGGGTGAAGCAATGCAGAGTCCTTTTGCAATCTTCCATCTTAAGAGTATTCTGGCTGGATCACAAGTAGGGATCATAGGCGCCGACTCCATGGGGCTTGAGGGGGCCCGAGCCCCCTCAAAAATTCGTTTGGGGGGGCTCCGCCCCCCCAATAATCTCCGGCGCCCCTCCAGCAGAGCGCCATCGCCGCCCCTCCCCCAGCCCAAAATGCACAGGGAGGGGCGGGCTGCATGCCTCCTGCCCTCCCTCCCGAGCAAAAGCTCCACCCAATTTCCTTTGGAGCTGATTAATAGGCGCAGCACGCTCTCCCCTATTCGCTCACGAGGAGGCGGCGCCACTTTATTTGCATATTCACGAGCTTATTTATTATTCATGAGCTTTCCCGGGCCCCCCCAATATTTTTTATAAGTCCGGGTCCCTGGTAGGGATGCACGATAAGTTCATTTGGTCTTTTCTGCTCAATAGACCAACTCAATACTGAACTGGCTTGCAGGTGGAAATGCAACTCGTAACCAGGTAACAAACTTCATTTGGTATGCATTTTCAGCATACCATAAAAAGTGGGTGCAAATATACATCTTTGTTTCACATGGAACATGTGCTCCAAATGTGTGGTTTATGGATGAATTCATTGGAAACAATGGGAAAATGTGTTTGCATTCAAAGTGTGTATAATTTAAAGGCAAATTTTGTGTGTGTTTATTTTATTTTATGAAAAATCCATGCAAGAGGACACAGAACAATTGAGCAATTATGAAAGTGAAATGGAATGGAACTAGCTGCTCACCCTATCCTTATTAAGACCAGTCTGGTCGTGTTCCAATAGGGCCACAGGTTTCCCATCTTTTCAGGTACAGAAAAGGTTAGAACAAGGATGGAGTCCTGATTCTAGGGGGCACCAATGGTTAATGTTTTCATTAAGAGGTGCAGAGAAGAAAGCAAATCAGGGAAGTAAAACAGCA